>NW_025533965.1:0-100000 GCF_020615455.1 Coregonus clupeaformis
TAAATAAACTTAAGTAAAAAACTAAATGTAAAACTAAATCTTAAAAGTAACACAATAAAATAAAATAAGAAAGCTATATACAGGGGGTACGAGTTACCGAGTCAATGTTGGGAGTAAGAGTTGTCCAGGTAATTTTGTACATGTAGGTAGGGGTAAAGTGACTATGTATAGATAATAAACAGCGAGTAGCAGCAGTGTAAAAAGTCCGGGTGGCCATTTGATTAATTGTTCAGCAGTCTTATGTCTTGGGGGTAGAAGCTGTTAAAGGAGTCTTTGGACCTAGACTTGGCGCTCCGGTACCGCTTGCCGTGGTAGCAGAGAGAACAGTCTATGACTTGGGTTGCACTGGAGTCTTTGACCATTTTTGGGCCTTCCTCTGACACCGCCTAGTTTTGGTCTGGATGGCAGGAAGCTTGGCCCCAGTGATGCACTGGGCTGTACGCACTACCCTCTGTAGCGCCTTACGATCAGATGTGCTGAGCAGTTGCCATACCAGGCGGTGATACAACGGTCAGAATGCTCTCGATGGTGCAGCTGTATAACTTTTTGATTTGGGGACCTATGCCAAATCTTTTTTCAGTCTCCTAGAGGGAGAAAAGGTTGTCGTGCCGTCTTCACGCTGTCTTGGTGTGTTTGGACTATGATAGTTTGTTTGTTATGTGGACACCAAGGAACTTGAAACTGTCGACCAGCTCCACTACAACCCTGTTGATGTGAAGGAGGCCTGTTCGGCCTGCCTTTTCCTGTAGTCCACGATCAGCTCCTTTGTCTTGCTCACATTGAGGAGAGGTTGTTATCCTGGCACCACACTGCCAGGTCTCCCGACCTCCCTCCCTATAGGCTGGTCTCATTGTTGTGCGGTGATCAGGCCTACCACTGTTGTGTCATCAGCAAACTTACGATGATGGTGTTGGAGTTGTGTTTGGCCATGCAGTGGGGTGAACAGGAGTACAGGAGGACTAGCACACACCCCTGAGTGGCCCCAGTGTTGAGGATCAGCGTGGCAGATCTGTTGTTGCCTGACCTTACCACCTACGGGCGGCCCATCAAGGAAGTCAGGATCCAGTTGCAGAGGGGAGGTGTTCAGTACCAGGGTCCTTGCTCATAGTGATGGGCTTTGTGGGCACTATGGTGTTGAACGCTGAGCTGTGAGTCATGAACAGCATTCTCTCATAAGTGTTCCTTTTGTCCAGGTGGGAAAGAGCAGTGTGGAGTATGCTATTGAGATTGCGTCATCTGTGGATCTGTTGGTGTGGTTTGCAAATTGGAGTGGGTCTAGGGTTTCGGGATGATGGTATGATGTGAGCCATAACCAGCCTTTCAAAGCACTCATGGCTACCGACGTGAGTGCTACGCAGGCGGTAATCATTTAGGCAGGTTACCTTCGCTTCCTTGGGCAATGGACTATGGTGGTCTGCTTGAAACATGTAGGTATTACAGAGGTTGAAAATGTCTGTGAAGACACTTGCCAGTTGGTCTATGATGCTTTTGAGTATGTCCTGGTAATCCGTTTGGCCCCTATAGCTTTGTGAACGTCGACCTGTTTAAAGGTCTTGCTCACACTGCTAACGAGGCGTGATCACACAGTCGTCCGAACAGCTGGTGCTCTCATGCATGCTTCAGTGTTGCTTGCCTCAAGGCCGAGCATAAAGGCTATTTAGCTCGTCTGGTAGGGCTCACGTCACTTGGGCAGCTCAAGGCTGGGTTTCCCTTTGTAGTCTGTAATAGTTTGCAAGCTCTGCCACATCCGACGAGGCGTCCAGAGACGGTATAGTAGGATTCAATCTTAATCCTGTGTTGACGCTTTGCCTGTTTGATGGTTAGCCTCAGGAATTGCGGGATTTCTTATAAGCATCTGGATTAGGGTCCCGCTCCTTGAAAGTGGCAGCTATAGCCTTTGGCTCGTCGCGGATGTTGCCTGTGTTCCATGGCTTCTGGTTGGGATATGTAAGGCGGTCACTGTGGGGACGACGTCGTCGATGCACTTATTGATGAAGCCTGTAAGGGTTGGTGTGAGGTGTGACCCAGGTGCAGTGCAGGAGATATGTAGCAGTAGGCAGAGATGGTGAAACAAGGATATTTACTGGTGGTCCCAAATGGCCAGGATACAAAACAATGGATTTGAACACGATGAGCAAAAGAAAGGTTGAGCAAATACAGTCTCCAAAACAGGCTGCGACAGCCAAAATACAAAAATAGTAACTACGACTGAAATAATAAAGAAAGAGGAGGAACACTTCTCAAGTACCTGTACAGTACTCTCCGATCAGACACTGATTAGTACTGCTGAGCATAGAGAAACTAGTAGAGAAAACTGAGAAAGGGAACACAGGGAAGTGAGGGCATAAATACACAGGTGAACAGGTAGACACAGGTGACACCAATAGGATAATGATTAGTCCAGACTGTGTGAGTGAGGAGGTGCCTAAGGTTGTCGGAGGATGACACCTAGTGGATCGCTCCAGAACTCGTAACTCCTCCTGTAACAGAAGCCGGTGACTGAGGTGGTTGGCTGTGGCTGTGCCTTGCCTTTTAGGTACATAATAGTTTGCAAGCCCTGACACATCCGACGAGTGTTCGGAGCCGTGTAGTAGGATTAAATCTTAGTCCTGTATTTACGCTTTGCCTGTTTGATGGTTCGTCTAAGGCATAGTGGGATTTCTTACAAGCGTCCGGGTTGATAAATGGCAGCTCCACCCTTTACCTCAGTGCGGATGTTGCCCGTAACCCTTGGCTGTCTGGTTGGGGTATGTACATACGGTCACTGTGGGAAATCATTGAGTGCACTTATTGATGAAGCCGTGTCGAGTTGGTGTTTACTCTCAATGCCATTGGAGAATCCCGAACATATTCCTGTTTTTGCTAGAAAAACAGTGTCTGTAGCGTAGCATCCAAGTCATCTGACCACTTCAGTATTGACCAGTCACTGGTACTTCCTGCTTTAGTTTTGCTTGTAAGCAGGAATCAGGAGGATATAATTATGCTCATATTTGCCAAATGGAGGGCGAGGGAGAGCTTTGTATGAGTCTCTCTGTGTGGAGTAAAGGTGGTCCTAGAGTTTTTTCCTCTGGTTGCTACATTTAACATGCTGGTAGAAATGAGATGGATTTAACCGCCTTCTGGATGAGCATTTTCTTGTTTGCTTATGGCCTTATACAGCTCATTTGAGTAGCGGTCTTAGTGCCAGCATCAGTTTGTGGTGGTAAATAGATGGCTACGAATAATATAAATGAGAACTCTCTCTTGGTAGATATGTGGTCTACAGCTTATCATGAGGTTTTCTACCTCAGGCGAGCAATTTCGAGACCAGAATACTAGGCTGTGCACACAAGCTGTTATTGACAAATCACACACACCCGCACCATTCGTCTTACCAGACGTAGCTTCTCCTGCCGATGCACTGAAACTCAGCAGCCTCTATATTATCCTTGTTCGCTGTTTCAGCCACGATCTGTTTGGAAATATACAGTGGGGAAAAAAGTATTTAGTCAGCCACTAATTGTGCAAGTTCTCCACTTAAAAGATGAGCGAGGCCTGTAATTTTCATCATAGGTACACGTCAACTATGACAGACAAAATTAGATTTTTTTCTCCAGAAAATCAAGCATTGTAGGATTTTTTATGAATTTATTTGCAAATTATGGTGGAAAATAAGTATTTGGTCAATAACAAAAGTTCTCAATACTTTGTTATATACCCTTGTGTTGGCAATGACACAGGTCAAAAGTTTTCTCACGGGTTGAGATCTGGAGACTGGCTAGGCCACTCCAGGACCTTGAAATGCTTCTTCCGAAGCCACTCCTTCGTTGCCGGGCGGGTGTGTTTGGGATCATTGTCATGCTGAAAGACCCAGCCACGTTTCATCTTCAATGCCCTTGCTGATGAAGGAGGTTTTCACTACAAAATCTCAACGATACAAGGCCCCATTCATTCATTCCTTTAACGGATCGGTCGTCTGGTCCCTTTGCAGAAAAAAAGCCCCAAAGCATGATGTTTCCCCCCCATGCTTCACAGTAGGTATGGTGTTCTTTGGATGCAACTCAGCATTCTTTGTCCTCCAAACACGACAAGTTGAGTTTTTACCAAAAAAGTTTTATTTTGGTTTCATCTGACCATATGACATTCTCCCAATCCTCTTCTGGATCATCCAAATGCACTCTAGCAAACTTCAGATGCAGGATTTGGGTCCTGGCGCGTAGTGTGTTACTGATGGTAGGCTTTGTTACTTTGGTCCCAGCTCTCTGCAGGTCATTCACTAGGTCCCCCCCACGTGTGGTTCTGGGATTTTTGCTCACCGTTCTTGTGATCATTTTGACTTCACGGGGTGAGATCTTGCGTGGAGCCCCAGATCGAGGGAGATTATCAGTGGTCTTGTATGTCTTCCATTTCTAATAATTGCTCCCAGTTGATTTCTTTCAAACCAAGCTGCTTACCTATTGCAGATTCAGTCTTTCGAGCCTGGTGCAGGTCTACAATGTTGTTTCTGGTGTTCTTTGGACAGCTATTTGGTCTTGGCCATAGTGGAGTTTGGAGTGTGACTGTTTGAGGTTGTGGACAGGTGTCTTTTATACTGATAACAAGTTCAAACAGGTGCCATTAATACAGGTAACGAGTGGAGGACAGAGGAGCCTCTTAAAGAAGAAGTTACAGGTCTGTGAGAGCCAGAATTCTTGCTTGTTTGTAGGTGGCCAAATACTTATTTTCCACCATAATTTGCAAATAAATTCATTAAAATCCTAAGCAATGTGATTTTCTGGATTTTTTCTCTCTCAATTTGTCTGTTATAGTTGAAGTGTACCTATGACAGGAAATTACAGGCTCTCTCATCTTTTTAAGTAGGAGAACTTGCACAATTGGTGTGGCTGACTAAAGTACTTTTTTTCCCCCACTGTAATATATTACAGTTTTTGGTAGGATAGTCTTAATCGTAGATCATCCATTTTATTTTCCAGGATGATTGCACGTTAGTAATGAACAGATGGTAGTGCAGGTTTACTCACTCGCTTCAATTCTCAGAAGCCCGACCTCCGCCCTTTTTTTCCCCATCTTTTCTTCATGCAAATGACTGGGATTTGTGTCTCCAGCAGCAGTATATCGCTCGCGTCGGACTCCATTAAGAAGAAAAAATCTTCATCCAGTTTGAGGTGAGTAATCGCTGTTCTGATGTCCAGAAGCTATTTTGGTCGTAAGAGACTGTATCAGCAACATTGTACAAAATACCGCGACAATTCACATTGAGTATGTTGGGGATATTCTGGATCAAATCAAATCGGGTCAAATTTCATTTGTACATACACATTTTCAGCAGATGTTTTAATGGTGTAGCGAAATGCTTGTGCTTCGTCGCTTACGACAGTGCAGTAATATTTAACAAATAATATCTAACAATTTCACAACATATACCCAATACACACAAATCTAAGTAAGGAATGGAATTAATAATATATACATATATGGACAAGCAATGACAGACGGCATGGACTAAGATAGAGTAGAATATTACGGAATACAGTATATAAACTCAGAAAAAGCAAAAAAAATGTCCTCTACTGTCAACTCGTTTTTTTTTCAGCAAACTTAACATGTGTAAATATTTGTATGAACATAACAAGATTCAACAACTGAGACATAAACTGAACAAGTTCCACAGACATGTGACTAACATATTTGGATTTTTATGAATTATCTTTGAAAGACAGGGTCCTAAAAAAAAGGAATGTTTTCTTTTTGCTGAGTGTACATATGAGATGAACAATGCAAGATATGTAAACATTATTGAAGTGACTAGTGGTCCATTTCTTAAAGTAGCAAGTGATTTATATAGGCAGCAGCAGCCTCTAATGTGCTAGTGATGGCTATTATACAGTCTGATGGCCTTGAGATAGAAGTTGTTTTTCAGTCTCTAACCTTGCCTTCTGGATGATAGAGGGGGTGAACAGGCAGTGGCTTGGGTGGTTGATGTCCTTGATGATCTTTTTGGCCTTCCTGAGACATCGGGTGCTGTAGATGTCCTGGAGGGTGGGTAGTTTGCCCCCGGTAATGTGTTGCTGCAGACCGCACCACCCTCTGGAGAGCCCTGCCGTTAAGGGCGTTGCAGTTGCCGTACCTAGGGCGGTGATACAGCCCAACAGGATGCTCTCAATTGTGCATCTGTAAAAGTTTGTGAGGGTTTTAGGTGCCAAAACTAAATTTCTTCAGCCTCCTGAGGTTGAAGAGGCTCTATTGTGCCTTCTTCACCACACTGTCTGCGTGGGTGGACCATTTCAGTTTGTCAGTGACGTGTACGCCAAGAAACTTGAAACTTTCCACCTTCTCCACTTCGGTCCCGTCGATGTGGATAGGGGGTGCATCCTCTGCTGTTTCTGAAGTCCACGATCATCTCCTTTGTTTTGTTGACGTTGAGTAGAGGTTATTTTCCTGGCACCACACTCCCAGAGCGCTCACCCCACCTCCTCCCTGTAGGCAGGTATCATCATTGTTGGTAATCAAGCCTACTACTGTTGTGTCATCTGCAAACTTGATGATTGAGTTGGAGGCGTGCTTGGCCACGCAGTGCATGGGTGAACAGGAGTCCAGGAGGGGGCTGAGCACGCACCCTTGTGGGGCCCCAATGTTGAGGATCGCGAAGTGGGAGGTGTTGTTTCTACCTTCACCACCTGGGGCGGCCCAGTCAGGAAGTCCAGGACCCAGTTGCACAGCGGCGGGGTTCAGACCCAGGGCCTCAAGCTTAATGATGAGCTTGGAGGGTACTATGGTGTTGAATGCTGAGCTACAGTCAATGAACAGCATTCTTACATAGGTATTCCTCTTGTCCGATGGGATAGGGCAGTGTGCAGTGTGATGGTGATTGCATCGGTCTGTGGATCTATTGGTGGTATACATGAAGTGGTCTACGGTGACAGGTAAGGTTAGCGGTGGTATGATCCTTGACTAAACTCTCAATAGCACTTCACGATGACAGAGGGTTTGAGTGCTACGGGGCGATAGTCATTTAGTTCAGTTACCTTTCTTGGCTTTCTTGGGTACAGGAACAATGATGGCCATCTTGAAGCTGTGGGAACAGCAGACTGGGAAAGGGAGAAATTGAATATGTCCATAAACACACCAGCCAACTGGTCTGCGCATGCTCTGAGGACGCAGCTAGGATGCCGTCTGGGCCGGCAGCCTTGCGGGAGTTAACATGCTTAAATGTCTTACGTCCGCCATGGAGAAGGAGAGGCCACAGTCCTTGCGTAGAGGGCCACGTTGGTAGCACTCTGTTATCCTCAAAGCGGGCGAAGAAGGTGTGTAGCTTGTCCGGAAGCAAGACGTCGGTGTTGGCGACATGGCTGGTTTCCTTTTGTAGTCTCGTGTCTGAGCCGTTGAAGTCGACACTCACTTTGTCTCTACTTGCTGATTTGCCTGTTTAATTGCCTTGCGGAGTGAGTAGCTATGCTGTTTGTATTCTGCGTATTCCCAGTCACCTTGCCATGGTTAAATGCGGTGGTTGTGACTTTCAGTTTTTGCGCCAATGCTGCCGTCTATCCACGGTTTCTGGTTAGGGTAGGTTTTTAATAGTCAAAGCTGCACAACATCTCTATACACTTCTGGGATAAACTCAGTCACTGCGTTTCAATGTATTTTGTCTAAATTATTTTAAGCTTAATAAATGCAGCCTCAGGATATGTGGTTTCCAGTTTGCATAATGTCGCAGTGAAGTTCTTTGAGGGCCGTCGTGGTATTGGCTTGAGGGGGGATATACACGGCCGTGACAATAACCGAAGAAAATTATCTTGGGTGTTATGTGGGCAGCTTGTCTCTCCCTTTTCTGTTTCCCTTCCTCCTTGTTTTGTCCCCTCTGTGTCTGTTGTATCTGTATGTGTGTTTGTCCCCTTTATGTGGGTGTGTCTGGAGTGGATCAGGGGGCGTGCTCAGGATCTGCCTCTCCTGTGCAGCTGCGGGTTGTTTCCAGTGATTCCTGCCTACGCAGCTGCATCCTATTCTCTAATCAACCTGCACTACTAATTCCGGGCATGGCTCTCCACCGGCGCCAGATCGTTGTTCTTACCAGAGCGGTAACTGGCTCACCGTAAAGAGTTATTTTGTCTTTGTCTGGCCTGGCATCTCCCTCTCCTTAACCTGTCATTTGTTTTGTCTTTAGTTTCGGACATACCTCCCCAACCTGCCTGCCCCTGCCTGCCGGTCGTCCTGCCTGCCTGCCTGCCTGCCTGCCTGCCTGCCTCAGCCTCTCCTTCCTCGGAGCCACTACCCACTCTGTTCCTTTACTTCAGTTGTTTTGGACTAAGACAATTTTAACTTTTATTAAATATTTTTGTTTCTTCCTCCCCTTTGTCGTTGTTTGTTTCTCTGAGTGCTGGGTTGAACCATAGCCTAACAGGAACGATCTGGCCCGACCGAAAGAGAGGCAATGGAGCAGTACATTGGTGATTCTCTGGTCTCGGGCATAATCCGTCCCTCGTCGTCTCCTTTGGGTGCAGGTTTTCTTTTCCGTGAAAAAGAAGGACAAGTTATTACGCCTTGTATCGATTTCAGGGGTTTTAAACAACACTAACTGTTAAAAACAAGTATCCCCCTTCCACTCATCAACTCTGCTTTTGAACCTCTGCTGGCCTGGTGCCACAGTTTTCTCCCAGCTCTACACCTCCAGAACGCTTATCACCTTGTCCGGATCCGTAAGGAGATCAGTGGAAAACCGCTTTCAACACTCCACTGGGACATTTTGAGTATTTGGTCATGCCCTTTGGGCTCTCAAACGCCCCTGCTGTTTCCAAGCCAGTGGTGAACGATGTTCTTAGGGATTTTTTTGAACCGTTTTGTCTTTGTATACCTGGATGATATTCTTGTTTTTTCCAAGTCACCCGAGAGGAGCATGAGTCACACGTCCGTCAAGTCCTTCAACGGCTCTTGGAAACAAGCTGTAGTGTCAAAGCAGAGAAGTGTGAGTTCCACAAACAGTCTACATCGTTTCCTTGGTTTTCATTTGAGACGGGCAGGTGAAGGCGGATTCCCGAGAAGATCCGCGGCAGTGACGGAATGGCCCACACCCACCACCCTGTAAGCAACTTCAACGATTTTTGGGCTTTGCTAACCTCTACCGTAGGTTCATTAAGGGTTTTAGTAAAGTGGTGGCACCCCTTACTAGACTCACATCCCCAAAAGTCCCTTTTCTGTGGTCCCCTGAGGTGAGAAGCGGTAGGGGTTTGAAGGAACTGTTTTCCACCTCCCCTGTGTTGATACACCCCGATACCTCTCTGCAGTTTGTTGTGGAGGTGGGCCAGCTTGTCGGACTCAGGTGTGGGAGCCGTCATCTCCCAGCGCTCCCCCACTGACCAAAAGCTTTAACCCCTGTGCTTTTTTTCTCCAAAAATTGTCACCCCAGAACGGAATTACGACGTTGAAACCGAGAACTGCTGGCGGTCAAGCTAGCACTGGAAGAATGGCGTGCACTGGCTGGATGGAGCTGAACTGCCGTTTGTGGTCTGGACAGATTACAAGAACTTGGCTTACATCCAAGCCACTAAGAGACTCAACTCACGCCAAGCCAGATGGGCCCTGTTTTTTAGTAGGTTTAACTTATTCTTACATACAGACCGGGTCAAGGAATGTTAAACCAGATGCTTTGTCCCCACCAGTTTGCTGACCCTTCGGAGACCAGCGAGCCTGAGGCAGTCCTGCTCTTCCTCATGCGTCAGTGACGGCTGTTCAGTGGGAGATCCGAAGTCTCTTGTGAAGACTTGCACTTGCCACGGACCGGACCGGGTGATGGACCTCCCAACCTACTCTTTGTTCCCGAGACGGTCCGGGTCTCAGGTGTTGCAGTGGATTTCACACCTCCCGTTTTGCTGGTCACCCTGGGATGGGACGCACGTTGACGCTGCTAGGAGACATTTTGGTGGCCTTCAATGAAAACCGACGTTCGGGCTTTTGTGGCAGCCTGTTCAGCTTGTGTCTTCGGGGCGAAAGCCTCCCATCAGTCCCTTCGGGGCTGCTGCTACACCCCTCCCAGTTCCCAGCCGTCCCTGGTCCCACTTAGCCATCTGGATTTTGTCACTGCCTACCCAAGTCTTGGAAGGTAATGATACTATACTGTGCCATTGTGGACAGATTCTCTAAATCTGTTCACTATATGCATTACCAAATTACGTCTGCCAGTGGAGACAGCGGACCTCTAGTTCAACATGTGTTCCGTCCCCATGGAATACCTGTGGACATCGTGATCTGATAGAAATTTAAGCAGTTTACTTCCCGTGTTTGAAGGTTTTCTGTTCTGCTTTGAAGCTGCTTCCGTTGAGTCTGTCCTCAGGGTTTCATCCCCAGACCAACGGTCAAACAGAAAGAGACCAATCGGGAGACCTCGAAGCAACCCTTACGTTGTGTGGCTGCTCAACATCCATCATCCTGGGCCAAACATCTGCCTTGGATAGAGTAGCCCACAACTCCCTCTTCCACCTCTGCCACGGTCTTTCACTGTCCAAGTTACCATGGGTTATCAACCCCCTCTGTTTCCTGCTCAGGAGAAGGAATTGGCTGTTCCTTCGGTTCAGGAGAACCTCCGCCGCTTTGCCAGAGAGTGTGGCGACGCTCGGGAGCGTTGTGCCGGACCACCGAACAGGAACAAGATGACAGCGGATCAAGAGCAGGACTCCGCACCTGTGTTTCATCCTGGTCAAGAGGTTTGGCTGTCGTCTAAGAACGTACCTCTTCGCGTGCCAAATCACACAAGCTGTCTCCCTCGGTACCTGGGTCCGTTTGTGGTGAGTCCATCATTAACCCGCTGCGGTTCGTTTGAAGTTGCCTTCAGCCATGAAGATACACCTACTTTCCACGTCTCCCAACTGGAAACCTGTGTCCTCCAGCCCTTTGTGTCCGCGGCTGTTCCACCTCCACCTGTTGTCTCATTGCGATATCCGCCTACCACCGTCAGTAGGCTCACTTGGACTCTCGGAGGCGTGGGGTAGGGGTCTCAGTACCTAGTCGACATTGGGAAGGTTATGGACCAGAGGAGAGGTCTTGGGTCCCTATGTTTGTGTTGGATCCTCAGTTGATCACGGACTTCCATCACGACAACCCTGACAGGCCTGGTGGAGTCGCCAGGTGGCGACCATTGAGGGGGGTATTGTTATGTGGGCAGCTTGTCTCTCCTTTTCTGTTTCCCTTCCTCCTTGTTTGTCCTCTGTGCTGTTGTATCTGTATGTGTGTTTGTCCCTTTATGTGGGTGTGTCTGGAGTGGATCAGGGGGCGTGCTCAGGATCTGCCTCTCTCTGTGCAGCTGCGGGTTGTTTCCAGTGATTCCCTGCCTACGCAGCTGCATCTTCTATTCTCTAATCCCAACCTCACTACTAATTCCGGCGCATGGCTCTCCACGGCGCGCCAGATCGTTGTTCTTACTAGAGCGGTAACTTGGCTCACCAGTAAAGTTATTTTGTCTTTGTCTTTCAGCCTGGCTCTCCACTCTCTAACTTCTGTCATTTGTTTTGTCTTTAGTTTGGACTTACCTCCCAACCTGCCTGCCTTCCTGCGGTCGTGCCTGCCTGCCTGCCTGCCTGCCTGCCTTGCCTCAGCCTCTCTTTTCCGGAGCCGACTAGCCCACTCTGTTCCTTTACTTCAGTTGTTTTTGGACTAAGACAATTTTAACTTTTATTAAATATTTTTGTTTCTTCCACTCCCTTTGTCGTGTTTGTTTCTCTGAGTGCTGGGTTGAACCATAGCCTAACATTGGGAGATAATACGGCCGGCATTTGATTGTGAGGTATTCTAGGTCGGGTGAACAGAAGGACTCGAGTTCCTTTATGTTACTACAATTACACCATAGTCGTTAATCATGAAGTAAACACCTCCACTCCTCTTTCCGGAGAGATATTTATTTCTGTCAGCGCGATGAACTGAGAACCCATCTGGCTGGACCGATTCACCGAATTTCCAGAGAGAGCCATGTTTCTTTGTGAAACAAAAGTATGTTACAGGCCCTGGTGTCTCTCTGGAAAGAAATCCTTGCTCTGAGCTCGTCGACTTTGTCATCCAAAGACTGAACATTAGCGAGTAATGTACTTGGGTGGTGTTCGGCTTTCTCCTAAGTCGAACACAGGCTGCTCCAAGTGCCTCTCCTCCACCCCGATGTTCTGAGTAAGCCTCTTGAATCAGTTCAATTGCCTGGGGAGAACTTCAGAAACAAAGGATCTGCTTTGGGAAAGCTATTATTCTCGTGTAATGCTGGTGAGTTACCGCCACTCTGAAATCAATAGTTTTTTCCGGCTGTATGTAATGATACAAACACTTTCGAGCTAATAATGTAAAAAGTAATACATAAAAAACCAAAATACTGCAAAGTTTCCTAAGAGTTAGTTGCGAGGCCGCCATTCTTCGTGGCGCCAGGATACGTGTACGACAGCGTGTTCCAGTTCCCCAATATCCAGTAACTTCGTACAGACATTGAAGAGGAGTGGGACAACATTTCCACGTTACAATCAACAGCCCTGATCAACTCCATGCGAAGGGAGATCGTGTCACGCTGCATGAGGCAAATGGTGGTCAGCCACCAGATACTGACTGGTTTGTCTGATCACCTCCCTACCTTTTTTTTAAGGTGTCTGTGACCAACAGATGCACTATCTGTATTCCCAGTCATGTGAAATCCCTATAGATTAGGGCCTAATTAATTTATCTAAATTGAACTGATTTCCCTTATATGAACTGTGTAACTACTATCTTTTGCATGTTGCATCTTTAAGCGGTACCGAGCGATAAGTACAGCTTCTACCCCCAAGGCATAAAACTGCTGAACAATTAATCAATTGGCCACCGGACTATTTACATTCACACTCCCCACCCCACCCTCCCATGCTGCTGCTGTTTGTTTATTATACATTTACATGTACATTTTAGTCATTTAGCAGACGTCTTATCCAGAGTGACTTACAGTTAGTGCATTCATTTTATATTTTTTTATACTGCCACCCCGTGGGAATTGAACCCCACAACCTTGGCATTGTAAACGCCATGCCTATCAACTGAGTTACATCCCTGCCGGCATTCCCTCCCCTACCCTGGATGACGCTGTGGCCAATTTTCACCCCATGAGTCTCCGGTCGGCGGCTGCGACTGAGAGCCTGGATTCGAATCAGTATCTCTAGTGGCCTTAGACCACTCTCGCACTCAGAGTCTATCTATGAATAGTCACTTTACCCCTACCTACATGTACACGTATGACCTCCAATTACCTCGACTAACCCCTGTACCCTGACATTGACTTGTACCAGTACTTCCTGTATATGTAGCCTCCCTACGTACTTTACATTGTGACTCTGTGCAATGTACCCCCTGTATATAGCCTCCCTACTGTTATTTCCATTGACTCTGTACCGTTACCCTGTATATGGCCTCCCTACTGTTATTTCACTTGACTCTGTACCGTTACCCCTGTATATAGCCTCTCTACTGTTATTTCACATTGACTCTGTAGCGTATTCCCCTGTATATAAGCCTCCTACTGTTATTTCACATTGACTCTGTACGAATCCTGTATATAGCCTCCTACTGTTGTACACATTTGACTCTGTATCAGTACTTCCTGTATATAACCTCCTACTGTTATTACACATTGACTCTGTACCGTGCACCCTGTATATGTAGCCCTCATACTGTTTATTTCCCATTGACTCTGTACCCGGTACCCCTGTATTATAGCCTCCCTACTGTTATTTCCCATTGACTCTGTGCACTGCAATTCCCCCTGTATATAGCCTCCCTACTGTTATTTCCCCATTGACTCTCTGTACCGGTATTCCCTATATAGCTCCCTCTACTGTTATTTCCCATTGACTCTGTACCGGGGTACCCCCTGTATATAGCCTCCCTACTGTTATTTCCACACATTGGACTCTGTACCGGTACCCCTGTATATAGCCTCCCTACTGTTATTTCCCATTGACTCTGTACAGTTGCTATTTGTATAGCCCATCCTACTGTTATTTCCCATTGACTCTGTACCAGTACTTCCTGTATATAGCCTCCCTACTGCTATTACACATTGACTCTGTACCAGTATTTCCTGTATATAGCCTCTGTACCGGTGCTTCTGTATATAGCTCTGTACGGGGTACTTCCTGTATATAGCCTCTGTATCAGTACTTCCTGTACATAGCCTCTGTACCAGTACTTCCTGTATATAAGCCTCTGTACCGGTGCTTCCTGTATATAGCCTCTGTACGTAATTCCTGTATGGACCTCTTGTACCGTACCCCCTGTATGTAGCCTCTGTACCCAGTACTTCCCTGTATATAGCCTCTTGTACCAGTACTTTGCATAGCCTCGTATAGTAGCCTCCTGTACTTCAGTATTTACTCTGTACCTCCTGTATAGTAGCCTCTGTGTACCAGTACTTCCTGTATAGCTACCTCTGTATCGGTACTTCCTTATAAAGCCCTCTGTACCAGTACTCCTGTATAGGTGTAGCCTCTGTACTGTTACTTCCTGTATATAGCCTCTGTGCCGGTACTTCCTGTATATAGACTCTGTACTAGGTACTTTCCTGTATGTAGCCTCTGTACCAGTACTTCATATAGTTAGCCTACTACTGTTATTTCACATTGACTCTGTACCGGTACCCGCTGTATATAGCCTCCCTACTGTTATTTCCCATTGACTCTGTACCGGTACCCCTGTATGTTAGCCTCCCTACTGTTCATTTCACATTGACTCTGTACAGTTATCCTGTATATAGCCTCCCTACTGTTATTTCCATTGACTCTGTTACGTTCCCCTGTATATAGCCTCCCTTCTGTTATTACACATCGACTCTGTACCAGTACTTCCTGTATATATATCTCTGTACCGGGTTACCCCCTGTTATCTAGCCTCCTACTGTTATTTCACATTGACTCTGTACCAGTGCTTCCCTGTATAGACTCTGTACCGGTGCATTTCCTGTATATAGACTCTGTACCGGGTAATTTCCTGTATATAAGCCTCTGTACCAGTACTTCTGTATATAGACTCTGTACCGGTACTTCCTGCTTATAGCCTCTGTGTACCAGTATTTCTGTATATAGACTCTGTACCGCACTATCCTGTATATGCCTCTTTCGTACCAGTACTTCCTGTATATAGCCTCTATTAAAATTACTTCCTGTATATAGCCTCTGTACCGGTACTCTTACTGTATATAGACTCTGACCGTACTTCATATAGCCTCTGTACCAGTACTTCCTGTATATAGCCTCTGTACTTGGTACTTACCTATATAGCCTCTGTAACCAGTACTTCCTGTATATAGCCTCTGTAACAGTACTTCCTGTATATAGCCTCTGTACCGGTACTTACTGTATATAGACTCTGTACCGTTGCCTGTATATAGCCTCTGTACCAGTACTTCCTGTATATAGCCTCTGTGCACGTGCACTTACTCTATATAGCCTCTGTACCAGTACTTCCTTATATAGCCTCTGTACCAGTACTTCCTGTATATAGCCTCTGTACAGTACTTACTGTTATAGCCTCTGTACCGGTACTTCCTGTATATAGCCTCTGTACCAGTAAATTTCCTGTATATAGCCTCTCTGTACCGTTACTTTACTTGTATATAGCCTCTGTATTGGCTATCTTCCTGATATAGCCTCTGTACCAGTACTTTCTGTATATAGGCCCTCTGTAAACTGCACTTACTGTATATAGCCTCTTGTACCGGTACTTCCTGTATATAGCCCTCTGTACCAGTATTCCTGTAGATAGCTCTCTGTAAACGGTACTTACTGTGCATATAGACTCTGTACCAGTACTTCCTATAGTTAGCCTCTGTACCAGTACTTCCTGTATATAGCCTCTGTACCGGTAACTTCCTGTATATAGCCCTGTTATTGTTGCTTCCTCGGCTACCGCCTAGTAAGAGGTCCTGGATGGCAGGAAGCTTGGCCCCATGATGTACTGGACCGTCTGACGCCATATCCTCTGTCACACAGCCAACCATGATCCATGACAGATCGACTCGCTGGACCGATGGGAAGGACACCAAGCAAACCTCAGAACATCATTCTAGTTTAGGAACCAACCAAACCTCAGAACATCATTCTAGTTTAGAACCAACCTGTAATTGTTCTTAATGACCCTGATGAAATCATTCTAGTTTAGAACCAACCAAACCTCAGAACGTCATTCTAGTTTAGAACCAACCAAACCTCAGAACATCATTCTAGTTTAGAACAAAGCCTGATGAAATCATTCTAGTTTAGGAACCAACCAAACCTCAGAACGTCATTTCTGGTTCTGAACCAAATCCAAACCTCAGAACATCATTCTAGTTTTAGAACCAACCAAACCTCGACATCATTCTAGTTTCAGAACTAAACCAAACCTCAGAACATCATTCTGGTTTAGAACCAACCAAACCTCAGACGTCATTTCTAGTTTAGAACCAACCAAACCTCAGAACGTCTATTCCTAGCTTTAGAACCAACCAAACTTTCAGAACTTGTCATTCAGTTAGAACCAACCAAACCTCAGAACGTCATTTTAGTTAGAACCAACCAAACCCTCAGGAACATCATTAGTTTTAGAACTAACAAACCTGATGAAATCATTCTAGTTTAGAAATACAACCAAACCTCAGAACGTCATTTTCTAGTTTAGAACCAAACCAAACCTCAGAACGTCCATTCTAGTTCTTGACCAACAAACCTCAGAACATCCTTCAGTTTGAAATTAACCAAACCTGATGAAAATCATTCTAGTTTAGAACCAACAAACTCCAGAACGTCATTCCTAGTTTAGAACGTAACCAAACTGATGAAATCATTCTAGTTCTGAACCAACAAACCTCATGAAATCATTCTTGTTTAGAACCAACCAAACCTGATGAAATCGACTAGTTCTGAACCAACACACCTGATGAAATCATTCTGAGTTCTGAATTAATCAACCTGATTGTTTAGAACTATCAGAGAGATGGAGATGAACGTAGATACAATATTGTCTTTTACGTTGTTCACTTTGATAATTAGCTGGATAATAGTGGCTTTTTGGATAGAGTTAATTTACAAGTGAACTGGGCAGTTAATGTGAGTCTGGAATAAAGGCCTGAACAGCATTTACACCAAGTCCCTTGGAGGATACTCTGGTTCATTTGTCCATTGTGAAATTACACAATTGGTTTATTAAATAGCATGCCCATCTTCTCCCTGACTTATGATGCTTTCCTCTCAACTACCCTCAACTAGCCAGTGCTCCCACGTTGACATTGACTCTGCAATGGTACGCCCCCTGTATATATAGCCCCCTACTGTCACTTTATTTTACTTCTGCACTTTTTTCTCAACACTTTTTTTGTTGTTGTTTTATTCTTACTTTTTTGTTTAAAATAAATGCACTGTTGGTTAAGGGCTTGTAAGTAAGCATTTCACTGTAATGTCTGCACCTGTTGTAGTTCGTGCATGTGACCAATAAAATTTGATTTGATTTGATTTGGATTTACTTCCCCATCAGTAGAATTAGATGCTGAGTGCTAGTATGTTAAAGCAATGTTCAGTAGTATATGAGGGCCTCCTGGTGTCTCTATACTGAGTAATAACAGGCTAGTAGTCTAGTAGTGGATAGAGGCCTCCTGGTGTCTCTATACTGAGTAATACAGGCTAGTAGTCTAGTAGATGTGTGAGGCCTCCTGAGTTGTCTCTATACTGGAGTAATAGCAGGCTGGTGAAGTCTAGTGAGTATATGAGGCCTCCTGGTGTCTCTATACTGAGTAATACAGGCTAGTAGTCTAGTAGTATATGAGGGCCTCTGGTGTCTCTATACTGGAGTAATACAGCTAGTGTCTAGTAGTATGTTTCAGGCCTCCTGGTGTCTCTACTGATTGGCTAGAGCTGTAGTATACTGAGGCCTCTGGTTCTCATACTGAGAATACAGGCTAGGCTCAGTAGTAGAAGAGCCTCCTGGTGTTCTCTATACTGAGTAATACAGGCTAGTAGTCTAGTAGTATAAGAGGCCTCCTGGTGTCTCTATACTGAGTAATACAGGCTAGTAGGGGGTCTAGTAGTACTGAGGCCTCCTGGTGTCTCTATACTGAGTAATACAGGCTAGTAGTCTGAGTAGTATATGAGGCCCTCCTGGTGTCTCTATACTGAGTAGATGATGATCTGTAATTCATGAGGGCTGAGAGTCCCTGTTAATGTTGCCCAAGGCTCTGTTTATCTCTGCTTGGTACTTTGTTTGAAGCCAGTTGTTGACAACTCTTCCATGTCAAATATCACCCGTCTAATAATTGCTTTGGGGATTTTTGGAACTTTCATGTGAATGTTGGTTTCATCCCAGAACTCTGTTCTCCTCGTCAGCCTTCAAGGCTCCTTGTGATGAATCATTGATTTCTCTGCTTTAACTCTTGACAGAGATTCCTCTGTAATTCAAAGCTAAAGTCAAATGATAAAGCAGAAGAATGAAGCATGTCTACATAACACAAAGATTTTACATATTAGACAATGCTCTCTCTCTCTCTCTCTCTTGTCTCTCTCTCTCTCTCTCTCTCTCTCTCTTTCTCTCTCTCTCTCTCTCTCTCTCTCTCTCTCTCTCTCTCTCTCTCTCTCTCTTGCGCTCTCTCTCTCTCTCTCTCTCTCTCTCTCTCTCTCTCTCTCCTCTCCCTCTCCCTCTCTCTCCCCCTCTCCCTCTCTCCCTCTACCCTCTGTCTGTCTCTGTCTGTCTCTCTCTCTATGTTTTTTCTCATTTTTTCTCTTTATTTTTTGTGACCAAAGAGGGACTGCGGTTGAGCTTCTGTGAAGTGTTTGCCAGTGTGGATGTTTTTGGTGGTGTTATTATACACCCTGTGAAGTAAGTTGTGCCTGGAGAAGCCTGCAGCCCTAGGGCAGTGTAACATCATGCAGGCTACCTCTGTCTCCACGCCCAACTGCTCAACTCAGCGGAGACGCTTGTTAATTAGGAGCCACTTTGGTATGGCCTGTCAGTTTCCCTGGCGACCAGCGAGGGTGACCGGGACAGCCCCCTCCTCTCCCACCCCCTCCCCAAGCGCTTCCCATCTGAGCCGTCGGCTGAGGCGGGATGAAGATTTCAAATGGAAGAACATACCAGCAGAGTGGGAAGTAAGAGGAGTCGACTTCGGCTATGGTTTACGAGATAAATGACATGGTGATGTGATATCACCCTTAGGCTCCACAGACAGACTGCTGATACCAGTCAGAATGCAATACATCAGCAACAGTAACCAAGCAACCTAACCCAAATCCTATGCCAGAGGCTACGATCCTAGCCTAAGCCCACCTTCCTGCCTTGCCTGGCCTGCCCTGATAACCCTATTTCTTCTTTGCCTAGCCTAGCCTGGCCTACCTTGGCCTGCCTGCCGTCTGGCCCTGGCCCTACTAGCCTGGCCCTGGCCCTAGCCCTGGCCTGGCCCTGTGCCTGTCCCTGGGCCCCAAGCCTTGCCTAACCTTCCCCTATACCCTGCCACCACCCCACCATTTACCCTAGCCAGGGTCCTACCACCAGGTGGAGTTCTGTGCCCTCAGCCTACGCGCCGGCTACCTATCAGCATCCTCCAATGGAGGTTTTCCCTCCTCTACCGCAAGCTCCCTCTTCTAGCCAAGCCCCGGGCCTCTTACAACGGGTCCCTACTCATTGGGGCCACGCCCTGCCCTAGCACCAGTGCTCTTCAGCCGGGACCCATTCTCTCAGCATCTCTTCCTCCGAAAGCAATCTTCTACACGAAGGGGATCCGTGCCTCAACACCCATCCCCCCGTGCTCCTTTCAGAGCACAGTAGATGTTAGCAACATCGCTCCTTTACCCCCCATCACATTCTAAAACAACCAGTTCCCACTCCTACCTCTCCCAGATCAAAAGGAAGAGATTATGAGAACCCCCACCTCCACTTCCCCTCTGACCCACAAATTCAGCAACAACTGCTGACCATATGAGGCACAGCATACTAGCATTGTGGGTCCCCCCATCCCCCCCATAGACTCCAATCCTGAACTCACAACCATGAGGTCCCTTAATTTAATCAGACCCCAGTTGAAGGTTCCACCATGAGACCTTTGCAGCCAGCAGGACCCCTTGGGGTCACAGCAATACTCCCCACTCCATTGGCTAAGCACTCCTACTACCAAGCTATATAAATATAGCAATGTTTCTGTCAGGGTCTTGGACAGGATTTCACCTCATCTTTCTCACCAGGAGCGCTAGATCAGGGGGGGTAAGACTGGGACTGGGCGGCTCACGGGGACAAATGCGATTGGTCAGGTCGAGATAGAAGCCTTTTAAAAAACATCCCAATCTGAGCCCTCCCAAAAAGACAGCATGCCACTGCCAGTCCAGACCCCTGTATAACTGGCGCCTCCAATACCCCACCCACCCAGTCTCAATCACAGCCCCAGCCTCAGCCACAATCCCAGCATCACCCCCCGTTCCCAGCAACCCTACAGAAACAAAAACATGTCACAAATGCCAGACCTAAATACAAAGTTGGTGGATTGGAATTTTCAGAAACAAAGCTACATACTGGTGTTTGGAGACTCCAATGTAAACAGAATCACACCCTCCGTCCACAGCCCAGACATACAAATTGGACAGCTACTCCGGGGCAACTTTTATCATTTCATAAGGTCCGCTGGAGAAAACAGAGGTTCACGTGGACACCAGTGTGTTGTGTTCTCTCGGTGGGCATAAACAATATGGATTATGACCCACTATAAAACCTCAATTAAAGCCAGATTTCGTTGCAATGCATAAAGGAAGCCAGAGTTACTTTCCCTACACGCCAATCATCTACATCCCCACTATTAACCACTACACCTCCTTTCACCAGACCAAGCGACAACCTTCAAAGTTGTTATGGTTTTACGTCGCTTTACACATTGCCCATTTCTCTTGGGGAGATACCCCATGACACATTTCACACAACAGCAGACCGGATACACTGGACAACAACCACAGCTTAGCTCTCATTTTTGAGAATTGGTGCTTGATCAGTTAAATTTATAATAGGGTCTAACCACAACTTGGAACAACCAGAAGCTG
Source organism: Coregonus clupeaformis (assembly GCF_020615455.1). Lineage (NCBI taxonomy): Eukaryota > Metazoa > Chordata > Actinopteri > Salmoniformes > Salmonidae > Coregonus > Coregonus clupeaformis. Next base: position 21,009 of record NW_025533965.1, read on the forward strand.
CACAATTTTGATTTCTCCCCAACCCCCTTCCCTCCCCCCTCCCTACCTCCTCCAGTTCCTTCCTTAGATCCTCAGTAGAGGTGGCAGTTCCCCCCTCCTTATCAGCTATCTGTACTTGTCAAAGTCTTTTTCCAGCTTACAGCACCATGGGCCCAACTCCCTGGAGAGAGGGTTGTCATTCATTCCCCCGTCCAATCAAATTAGGCCTGGGGAACTTCTAGGACACTCACAAATACCATAGACGACTCAAACTTCTTAGGCTCACTTTTGATCGGACAAATGACAACTCGTACCATTCACCCTTCCTTCGAACTGAAATAAACCATCCCCGGGTAGACGGGAGAGTCCAGAATCTAATCCAGAGCGGACAAAGACACCCACTTCACAACTACCACACCCAGGCAGATAGACAGGAACAGCCTCACTAGTATAGAGGCGACCAAGCCATAAAGAACTTATAAACTAGCCCTCACACAATATTGGAAACCAGCAGATAAGGGGATCAAAAACAGTGATCCTAGACAGAAACACCAATACACATATGAGCGCAAACAGACAGTTATCCAACACCAAGTACTATGTACGCTATGAGAGGCAGCCTACAACCACGGACTCCGGACTAAGCTACAGCGAATCGGCTGATACAAACACTTTATGATAAGCGGTACATCAATAGAAACCGCGGGCTTTTTCTTTTGGACCAACACCCCACGACCCAGACTGTTTTACCTACTTTGTAAAATTCACAAGGACAGACACCCCTGGACAATTCCCCATGAATTCCTCCTGGAAGGCCTCCATCGTATCAGACTGCAAGTAGATGTACAACATAGCTCAATATATTGACCATCATATCAACCCTCTCTCCACTAGACACCCCAGCTACCTCCAGGGACACTTACCACTTCCTTGAGAAAATTAAACCCATAGTTGTTCCTCTCCCAAACATACATATTCACTATAGACATTTGATAGCTTATACACACCAACATAAATACAGCAACAGGAATACAGGCGGTTGAAATCTACTCCACTTTTTGCACACCCAGATGGGAATAGACCAGACAATGACAATTACTACAATTGTTGAAATTAGTCTCACACACAGCGGTTTTATATTCAATGATAGGCTCTTCTTGCAGGTGGGAGGAGCGGCTATGGGGGAAGAAATTTCCTCATGTGCATACTTATCTACGTGGCTGAATGGGAGAGAGGCATTGGCCAAGTGCCCACATCCAGCCCACATTTTGTTACCAGATTTCTAAGCGACATCTTAGGAGCCTGGCCTCATGACATCCAACTATTCACTCAATTCATCAGCATTCTCAACAGTCATCACCGTCCATTAGGTTAAATACACAATAGATCCTATGAAGTACATTTCTTGGATACCACAGTATTCTTCAATCAGATAAATCAATCCCTAAAACATTACTCACTAAAGTCTATTTCAAACCAACAGATACACATGCTCTACTCTCACAAACAGAGTTTATCATCCCAAACATACATTTAAAGGCACTTCGTCCAAATCCCCAAATTATACGGTTCCATAGGATATCCTCCTGTAAACAGATCTGGACACAGCAATTCAAACACTCATTTCATCGCACTTGAACCAAGAGGCTGCTCAAAAGTACCTCAAACCATAAAAACCAGTACCTTGGCAGCCCTCTCTCCCCATTCAGCTAACACCCACCCACAAAACACAGGTCTGTCAATCTCTCTTTCGGACCACAACTTTCCATTACACACAGGTTCTGGAGGCACTTCCAAATCCCCACTTCCCCTGACCTTAGCCCTGGCCCTAAGCATGTAAGCCTTACCTAACCCGGGTTCATATCTGCTCCCTCCCTGACCCTAACCTTAACCCTTACCCCTAGCCTGGGTTCGTATCCTGTTCCAACCTCCCTAACCCCAACACCTAGCCTAACCCTAACCTACTCCTAGCCCTAACCCTAGCCTTAGCCCATACCCCTAACCTCGGTTCGTATCCTGCTCATCCGACCACTATTATACCTTAACCCTTGCCCTAGCCGGGTTGGTATCTTGTTTCACTCCCGCCAACCCTCGTGTAGCCTCCTACCACCCTGGTCACAGCCCCACCCCCTATCCCTACCCTGGCTTACCTCTCCTAGCCCTGGCCTACCCCCAGCCCTTACTCCTTCTTCTTTGGCCCCCGGCCTAGCCCTACTACCACAAACCCTACACCTAGCCCTATCCCAACTCCCTAATAGCCTTACCCCTAACCTGGGTTCGTATCCTGCTCCACCCCTACTATCCTTAACTTACCTAACACCGGGTTGGTATCCTGTTCAACTCCTAGCCCTACCCCTAGCCCTGCTCCTAGCCCCTCACCCCACAGCCCTACTCCCTAGCCCTAGCCCTAACCTCTGCTCTAGCTTCTCCCACACAACCCTGCCTCTACCTGACCTAACCTTAGCCCTTACCTAACTCCGGGTTGGAAATCCTGTTCCACCCCTAACCCTACTCTAACCCCTCCACACAAGCCCCACTCTCAGAATCCACAACCTTCTCTCTTCACTCCTCTGATTCCTCTTCCAATCAGCAGACAGTCCCTTATCCCCTTAGTGCTACCATACTCCCATAGATGAACCGCTTCCATCAGGCAGTCCAAACATAATTTTCTCATTACTCACACAGGCACACTTCCACCCTTCCGCCAATACAAATTATCCCAGCATTCAGAAGGAATAAGAGTCTCCAAAAAGGCGTCCTAATCAAAGCAAAATACAGCACTAAGCCCCCACAACCACCCCAAACCTCACCACAGCCCACTTCAAACCAAGAAAAATTCATTTCCAAATCCACACAGCAAGACCTCCACTCCAGTTCTAGACTCTATCTCTCAGCACTCCAAATATCGTTTATATAATTACCTGTACATTATGCAAAGGAAAACACTACATCGGAAACTCAGTATACAATAGAAACTAGACTTAAAACATCATACACCATCAAACGAGCCCCATCTACACACGAGACTAGTCACTCATTTCCAGGATCACCCCATCACTTACCTCCAATATATCCGGCTTACAGTCATGTTCTGGGTGGACCAGTGTGGCGTACAGGGAGCAGTGGGTGGATAAGAGATCTTCAAGCAATTAACCCACCTGTCTGAATGGCGTTTTTAACCAGTTAGATGGGATCAATCGAAGGGATAGCACTTGTTTGCGGGATCTCAAGGAGGTGAAAGAAGGATACCACTATTCACAGCAAAAATAAAGTTTTAAAGTGGGTTTGTCAATATTTAATATTTGTGCTTATCTTAAATAGTTTTATTTCCTTCCTTTTTTAGGTATTTGATTTTTGTTTTGACATTTAGCGCTCTCTTAGCACTTTGTCTTCTAGCGCTTATATATGTGGATATAAGTGTGTTTGTATATGTATTGTTAAAGCATCTATCCCTGATCCCTATGTATATTTTAATATCTCGAGTCCCTTCATGGTCCTAGATAACCTACTCCAGACTATCATTTAGAAATAATAATAAGCTTTGCCACTTTATTGCGTAAGTTTGGGAGTAATCTAGATAATTTTATTCAGTTGAATGGTTTATAGCATTATATTAGAGGGCACCCAACAATGGGCCTCGCGCCGACAAGACCGGTCTCTTGCCCCTTACCCTGGTTCAGGCCTAGGCCTGGCCTAACCTAGCCCTGGCCTGCTGCCACGCCTGCACTAGCCCCGGCCCTGCCACCGCCAACCCTCGGCCTGGCACATGCCTGCGCCTATTGCCTAACCTTTGCTGTTCCTATGCCTGCACTCTTGCTGCCGCCTAGCCAGGACCTGGCCGCCGCATGGCCTGGCCCATTAGCGCCTGGCCCTGCCCTGTGCCTGGCTGGCCTGGCCCTGGCCTGCTTGCCCGGCCTGGCCATTTGCCCCTGCCCTGACCCTAGCCCTAGCCACTGAGCCCACTTGCCTAGAAACCTGACCACTGCACCTGCCACCCTGGCCCTGGCCCTGTGCCCTTGCGTGGCCTGGCCCTGTGCCTTTGCCCCTGGCTGGCCCTGTGCACCCTGCCCTGCGCCCCTGAAGCCCTGCCCATTACCTAGCCCTGGCCCTGTGCCTGTTTTTGCCTACGCTAGCCTTTGCACCCTAGGCCTGTGACACTGCTGCACCTGACCCGCTTGCCGCCTGTGTTTGGCCACCTGTGCTCCTGGCCTGAGCCTCTGCCCGTGCCTTGCCTGGCCCTGGCCGTGCCCGCTGTAGCTGGCCTGGCCTGTGCGCCCTGCACTGGCCTGTGCCTATTGCCTGGCCCTGACCTGTGCCCCCCTGCTTGCCTGGCCTGGCCACCTGACGCCTTGCCCGCCTGGCCCTGTGCCCATATGCCCTGGCCTGGCCTGTGCCCGCCTAGCACCTGGCCCTGGCCTGTGCTCTGCTCCTGGCCTTGGACTTGCCTGGCTGCGCCTTTCGCCACTGACCTGAGCCTGGGCTATGCCAGCGCTGTTCGCCTGCCTGGCTGTGGCCCCCCGTTCGGTGGCCTGCTGGCGGGCGGCGCCTGTGCCTGGGCTGGCCCTGCCTGGCCTGCCATACCACCTTCCCTCCCGCCTCCCTGAGCCTGGCCCTGTGCCACGTCCTGGCCTTGGCCCTGTGCCCGCCACTGGCCTCGGCCCTGATTTGCCCTGGCCCTGTGCCCCCTGGGCCTGTGCGGCCGACCTGGCCCTGGCCCTGTGCCTGGCACTGGCCTGCGCAACCCTGGGCCTAGCCTGCCTTGCCCGCCTTGCCCCCGGCCCACTAGCCTGTCCCTGTACCACGCTGCCTGCTGCCCTTAGCTAGCCTGACCTGTGCCCTTATCCCTGCCTCCGCTTGCCCTAGCCTGGCCCTGGCCGCCTTTGCGCCTGGCTCGTGTGCCTGCCATAAGCCTGCCCACCCAATGCCTGTGCCTTTGCCTGGCCTGGCCTGTGCGCCTGGCCTGGCCCATGCCGCCCTTGGCCTGGCCCTGGCCCTATGGCCGCGTCGCCTCGGCCTGGGCCTGCGTAACGCCACTGCCGGGCCCTGGCCCTGTGCCTGCCGGCCTACCCTGAGCCTGTTGCCATTGCCCCGGCTGGCCTCGGCCTGCCTTGGCCTGCCGCGCTGACCTCCTAGGCCCTGGCCCTATGCCCGCCTTGCGCCCTGGCCCTGGCCGTGCGCCTAGCCCCTGGCCTGCCGGCCTGGCGCCTTGCTGTGCCTGGCCTGTTGCCTGGCCTGGCCCTGGCCCATAGCCACCCTTGCCCTGGCCCTGTGCCCCTGTGACCCCAGCCCTGGGCCTGGCCTGTGACGCCTGGCCTGGCCCTGTGCCCGGCACCTGGCCTGGCCCTGTGGCGGCTTGCACTGATGGCCTGGCCACATGCCCTGCACCCTTGCCTGCCCGTGCCGCCTGGCACCTGGCCCTGGCCCTGCCGCTTGCCATATCCTGGCCGTGCCCTGTGCCCGCCTTGCCTGCCCTGCCCTTACGCGCACCCTGGCCCTGGCCCTGACTATGCCAGCCTCACTGGCTCCTCGGCCCTGCCATAGCCACGTGCCCTTGGCCCTATGCCTTTCTGCCTTGCAGCCTGAGCCTGTGCCCGTACGCACTGTTTAGCCTTAAGCCTATTTTCTGCCTAGCCCTGGCCTGGCCTGCCATAAGCCCTGGCCCTGCTGCCGGCCTGGCCTGGGCCCGTCATAACACCTGGCCCTGGCCCTATGCCCTGCCTGGCCTAGCCCGGCCTTGCCTCTGTACTGTGCCTGGCCCTGTGGCCACTGCCACCTGTTGCCTGGCCTCTGTGGCCTATGCTCTACCTGGCCCTGGCCTGCTTGCCTGGCCCTGGCCTGTGCCCCTAGCCCTGGCCCTGGCCTGAGCCGTCGCGCCCTGGCCCTGGCCCTAGCCTGCCGTAGCCCTTGAAGCCTGGCCCTGTGCCTATACCCTGCCTATGCCCATAGCCCTGGCCTGTGCCCGGCTTGCCCTGGCCTGCCTTGCCCTAGCCTGGCCCTGGCGCTGCGCCCTGCTTGCCTGGCCTGCCTCCTGCCACTGGCCTGGCCCTGTGCTTGCCGCCTGGCCTGGCCCTGTGCCCTGTTGCCCTGGCCTGGCACACTGGCCTCCTGGCCTGTGCACGCCTGTGTGCCCTAGGCCCTGGCCCTACCCTGTGCCTGCCCTATGCCCTCGCCTGCCCTGGCCCTGTGCTGCGCCTAGGCCTGGCTGCGCCTAACCCTGGCCCTGCTCCCTACCTGGCCCTGTGCCTGCCACTGGCCCTGTGAGCCTTGCTGCCCGCCTGCTCTTGCCCCGCCTTCGGCCCTGGCCTGTTTTCAGCCTAGGCCCTGGCCTGGCTAGCCCTGCCTCCGCCTAGCCCTGGCCTGTGCTGCACCTGCCTGGCCTTGCCCTGCTTCTGGCCCTGCGCCCTGTGCCTGTACCTTATGCCCCTGAGCCTGTGCCCTCTTAGCCAAAGCCTGGCCCATGTGCCCTACCTATGCCTCTAACACTAGCCCTGACCCTGTGCCTATGCCCGCCTGGCCTGGGCGCTGGCCTGGCCCGACCTTTGCCTGCTGGCCCTGGCCTGGTTCTTGCCCTGGCCTGGCCCTGTGCCCGCTTGCCCTGCACCCTGGCCTGGCCCTGTGCCGCCTTTCCCTGGCTTTTCGCCACTGGCCCTGGCCCTGCCGCCCTTGCCCTTGCCACCCTGGCCCGCGCCTGGTGGCCTGTGCCACTTCCCGGCCCTGGCCATGTGCGCTGCTGGCTGGCCCTGGCCCTGTGCCTCGCCTGGCCCTGTAGCCCTGCGCAACCAGCCTGGCCTGGCCTTCTGTGCGCCGCTAGCCTGGGGCTGCCGCCGCCCTGGATGCCCGCCGCGCTTTGTGCGCTGACCCCTGCAGCCTATTTTTATGCCCTGTAGCCAGCCTATCCTGGCCCCTGGCCTATCTCATAACAAATTTTCCTATACTCTTGGCTTGCCTTGCCTGGCCTGGCCTCTGTTCCTGTCCCTGCCTTTTCTCTTCGCCCCATACCCTGTGCCTGGCTTGCTGGCGCTGTGCCCCAACACCTGGGCCTGTGCGTGCTGACCTGTGCCTGCTGGCCTGGCCCTGTGCCCCCTAACCCCCTGGCCCTCTGCCTTTGCCCTGCCGCACATGGTTCCTGTGTTTCATGCTCTTATTTGCCCTGCCCTGTGGCCTGTAGCCTAGCAGCTGTCCTGTGCCTGTGCATGGTGACCCTGTGCCCATAGCACCTGGCCTGAGCCCTATGCCTGCCACCTGGCCTCGAGCCTGTGCCTTGGCTTGCCCTGGCCCTGGCCTGGCCGCCAGCACTGGCCTGCCTGTGTGCCTGGCCTTGGGCCTGGCCGCTCACTGCTGGCTAGGCCCTGTGCCCTTGCCCACCCTAGGCCTGAGCCCTGTGCCTTGCCCTGGCCCGGCTGTAACCTGGCCTGGCCTGTGCCCTGCCTTGCTTGGCCTGGCCCTGCCTTGCCCCTGCTGTGCCCGCCTTTCTCTGGCCCCCTGATTTTGCCCTGCCACCTAAGCCCTGGCCCCTGCCCTTATGCACCCTGGCCTTTCTGGCCCTGTGCATGGCCCTGGCCACCTTGCCTGGCCTGGCCTGTGCCTGGCCCTACCTGGCCTGTGGCCCTGGCCTGGCTGAGGCCTGGCCGTGCCGCGGCCTGGCCCACCCTGATGCCCTGGCCCACTGCGCCTGAGCCGGCCGCCCTCCCCCCTAGCAAGGCCAGCCTATGCCTACACTGCTTTTCTATGCCCGCCGCTGCCTTGGCCCCCTGGCCTGTACTTTTGCCCTTCTAGCCACCTGGCCTGTACCCCCGCTATTTCTGGCCCTAGCTTTGCAAACCACTGTCCCTGACTGCCTAGCCCCTCGTACTGCCTGGCCCTGCCCTGTGCCTAGCCCTGACTATGCCCTTATAGCTGGCTTTCTGCCCTGCCACCTGGTCCTGGCCCTGTCTTGCGCGCTTTCGGCCTGTGCCCTGCCACACCTGGCCCTGGCCTGTGCCCGCCCGCTTCTAGCCTGGGCCCTGTGCCCTGCCTGGCCTGTGCCCTGGTCGGCCTGTGCCTGCCACCTGGCCTACGCCTGCGCTCGCCCTGGCCGGCACTAGCCTGCCGCGCTTGCCTGCCTGACCTGTGCCCGCCGCTGGCCTGGCCCTGTGGCCTGGCCCTGCACATCCCTTGCCTGCCAGCCATAGCACTGCCTCGGCCTGTGCCTGCTGCCCTGGCCTGGCCCTGTGCCTGGCCTGCGCCTTTTCTTTGGCCGTGCCTTGCCGCCCTGGCCCTGGCCCTGTGCCGCTTGAGCCTGACCCGTGCGCCCCCTGGCCCTTTAGGCCTTGTCTGGCCACTGGCCTTGCCTCGCCTGGCTGCGCATCCTGTGCACCTGGCCTTGCCCTGGCCTGGCTAACCTGGGCCCTGGCCCTGGCCTGGCCTGGCCCGCCGCCTGGCCTGGCCCTGTGCGCTGGGCCTGGCCCTGGCCCGGCCTGTGCCTGCCCTGGCCTGGCCTGTGCCCGCCTGTGCACCCTGGCCCTGGCCCTGTGCCCTGCCGCGTTCGGCCTGGCCCTTGCCGGCCCTCAGGCCTGAGCCCTGTGCTGTAGATGGCCCTGACCTGGCCTAGCCCTGCAGCCTGGCTTCCTTCAGCCCTGGCCTACCACTGCGCCCTTGCACACTGGCCTGGCCTGTGCCTGCTTGCCTGGCCTGTGCCTATGGCCGCCCTATGCCTTCTTTCTCTCTGCCTGGCTATGCCTGGCCCTGAGCCGGCCTGCTTGCCTGGATGCCACTGCTTGCCTCGGCCGCCTTTCTGTGCCTGGCCCTAGCCTGGCCCTTCTGCCCTTGCGCACTGGCCTGGCCCTGCTGCCGCCTGGCCCCTACCCAGCCTACTATGCCTGTGCCCTGGCCCTGGCCCACTGCCACCTGGCCCTGGGCCCTGTCCTCCTAGGCCTGGCCTGTGCCCTGTGCCTGGCCTGGCCACCTGCGCCTGGCACCTGGCCTGGCCCTGTGCCTCGCCTAGCCGCTGTTGGCCTGTGCCGGCTTGCCCTGGCCCTGACCTGTGCTCCTTATGCTCCTGTGCCCTGGCCTGTGCACCCTGGCCTGCTCTGTCCCTTTCTAGCAAGGCCTGGCCCTGGCCCTGCGCCTACGCACTGGCCCTGGTTTCCCTTGTGCATCCTTACACCTGTGTTGCGCCTGGACCTGTTTTTCTCCTGGCCTGGCTGGCCCTGTGCCTGCCCCGCACGTATGCCCGCCGTGGCTCTGGCTGTGCCCTATGCCTCTCCTGGCACTCTGGCCCTGAGCCACATCCATCCCTGGCCCTGGCCTGTGCCCTGACTTCCCTGCCGTGCTCTTGCCTGCCACTGGCCCTGGCCTGAGCCCACTTGCCCTGGCCTGTGCCTGCCCATGCCTGGCCCTCGGCCCTGGCCCTTGCCGCCTGGCCTGGCCTGGCCCTTGTGCCTGGCCTGCCCTGTGCCTGGCCTGGCCCTGGCCCATGCTTGCCCTGGCCCTGGCCCTGGCGCCTGCCTGTGCCCGCCTAGCCGCCTGGGTCTGCCTGGCCCTGTGCCCTGATGCTTTCGGCCTGTGACCTGGCCTGTCGCCGACCGCCTGGCCTGGCCCTCGCCTGGTCCCCTGGCCTACGCCCTGGCTGTGCCGGCCCTTTCGGCCTGGCCTTGTGCCTGGCCCTGGCCTGGCCAGCCTCGCCTGGCCTGCACCACTGCCCGGCCTGGCCCTGACCTATGCCCTGCCGCCGCCTGTCGCCCATCGCCCTGACCGCCTGGCCTGAGCCGCCTCTTTGTGCCGTTCTGCCTGGCCTGGCCCTAGCTACACCTACCTGGCCCCGCCTTGCCCACTCTGCACCTAGCCATATTATGCCTGGCCCTGACACCTGCGCCCCATATACACCTGGCCTGGCCTGTGCCCTCGCAGGCCTGGCCCTGGCCCTTATGCACCTGCTGCCCTGGCCTGATGCCCTTGCCTTATCCTGAGCCTGGCCCTGTGCCCGTGGCCCTGCCCGCCAGCGCCTGTGCCCTGGCGCTGTGCCCGCCAGCACCTGGCCTGGCCTGTGCAACCTGCCTCCTATGCCCTTGCCGCCTGGCCCTGTGCATATAATAGGCCTGGCCCTGCCTCCACTGCTGCACTGGCCTGCCGCAACCTGTGCCCCTGGCACCTGGCCCTAAGCCTGTGCTCTGTGCCCGCCTTGCCTGGCCCTGTGACCCTGGCGCCCTGGCCCTGACCCTGTGCCATAACACCCTGGCCCTAGCCCTAGCCCTGCCCTAGCCCTATGCCTGCCTCCTAGCCCTATTTGCTCCTGTTTATCTTCCCTAGCCTAGCCCTAGACCCATGCCCTGACTGGCCTTTGGTCCTATACAAAACCCTGGCCCTGGGCCTGTGCCTGGCCTGGCCCTGTGCCCATAACCCCCTGGCCTGGACCTGTGTACCCATGTGGCCCTGGCCTGGCGCTGCCTGTACCTGGCTGGCCTGTGCTCATTGCACCTGAGCCCTGGCCCTATGTGCCTGTCCATTTAGGCCTGTACCATGCTGCCTGAGCCCAGCCTGTGCCGCGCACTGTGCCTGGCCTGTGGCCCCTGGCCCTGGCCTGGCCCTAAAGGCCCTGGCCCTGCCCTTTGTGCCATTTGTACTCTGGGCCTGGCCCTATGCCTTAGCTCAGCCTGGCCCTATGCCCGGCCCTGGCGTTTGAGGCCTGTGCACCCTGCCCGCCCTACCTGGAAGCCCTGGCCGCCTATGCCTGGCCCTGGCCTCTTGCCTGCTGTGCCCTGGCCTGTTATATGCCTGGCCTGGCTCGACCTGTGCCTGGCTGGCCCAGCCAGGCCCTGGCCCTGGCCCTGGCCCGCCATGTGCCCTGGCCTGTCTTGTAGCCTGCCACCCTAGCCTGACCTGCGCCCGGCCACCTCGTCCCATTTTTGTGCCCTGTCCTGCCTGTGCCATGCGGCTGGCCTAGACCCCTGGTAATATGCCTGTGCCCTAGGCCTGGCGCAGTGCCCGGCCTACTATCGCCTGCCTGCCTGTACCCTGGCCCTGTGCTGCGCCATAGCCGCGGCCCTGGCCCTATGCCCTGGCACCTAAACTGGCCCCTGGCTATGCCCATAGCACACTGGCCCTGATGCCCTGTGCTGCTGAACCTGGCCTGAGCCTGTGCTTTATCCTGGCACTGTGCCTGTGCCCTTCCCCGCTCCTGGCCTGGCCCTGTCCTGGCCTGGCCCTGGCGGCCCTATACCACCTCCCTGGCCTGGCCTGCTAGCTACTGCCCTAGCCACAGCTTGTGCCTGCTTGGCTGGCCTGTACCCTGGCCTGGCCTGCCTGCCGCCGTGGCCCTGGCACCTGGCCCTCAGCCATGACCATGCTGGCCTGGCCTATGCCCTGCCACCTAGGCCTAGCCTTGCACAGCTGGCCTGGCCCTGCCTACTGGCACACCTGCACGCCTCGGCCTGGCCCTGGCTATCAGCGCTGGCCTGGCCTGTGTCTCCCCTTGCCTGGCCTGAGCCTGGGCCTGGCGCCTGAGCCCTGTGCCTCTTGCAGCCCTGGCCCTAGCCTGGCCACTGGCCCTGGCCTGTGCCCTATGCACTGTGGCCTGGCCATTGCCCCCTGGCACTGGCCTGAGCCCATAGCTCACTAGCACTATTTTGTGACCCTAACACCTATTGTAGCCTATTTGTGCCTGCCTCAATTTCTGGCCTGCCCTGAGCCCTGTGTGCCTGCTCGCCCTAGCCTGCCTTGCCTGATAAGCCTCTGCTGGCCTGTGCACCTGGCCACTATTTCCTGCCTGCCCTGTTTAGCCTGCGCACCTTACTTTTTCGCCTGGCCCTGCGCATACACTGGCCCCTGGCCCTGTCGCCCTGGCTGTGCCCTGGCCCATTTTCTGCCTGCCCCTCGGCCCTGGCCTGGCCACCGTAGCCTGTGCCCTCCTTTTTGGCCTGGCCTGCTTGCCTGCCTTTTGGCCCCCATGACCCCTATTGCCTTGCCTGGCCCTGTTGCCTAGCCTGACCCTGTGCCTGCTGGCCCCTGGCTGCCGCTGGCGCCCTGGCCTGGCCCCTGCACCTGTAGCCTGGCCCTAGCCGGCCTGCTACCCTGGCCTGGCCCTGTGCCTGTGCCTGGCCGCCGCACCTGGCCTGCTGCCACTTGCCTACCCTGTGTCGCCTTTTTTTCCTACATGCCCTACCACACTCGGCCTGCCCTGTGCCGCCTCTGCCCTGGCCTGGACCTGTCAACACTGGCACTGGCCCTATGCCTGGCACCAGCTTTTTCCTGCCCATGGCCCTGGCCCTGTGCCCTGCCCCCCCTGGCCCTCTGTCAGCCCATAGCCCTGACACTGGCCCTGTGCCCTTACCCCTGGCCTGAGCCCTGGGCCCTGCCGCCCTGGCCCTGGCCCTGTGCCCTAGCCTGGCTGGCCCTGTCACGCCACTGGCCTAAGCCCCTGGCCTTGCTTGCCTAGCCTGTGCCCTGCTTGCCCCTTTTCTGTCCCTGTGTGCCCACCTGGCCTGGACCTGTGCCCTGCTAGCCTAAGCCTTCTAGCACCTATTTCACCGGCTAGCTCAGGCCCTGCCACTGCGCACTTCACCCTGGCCTATGGCCTGCCACTGGCCTGGCTCTATCATTATTGGCCTTTATTTTTGGCCGCCTGCTTGCCTGGCCTGTGCCCGCTGGCCTGGGCTGTACGCCAACGCCTAGGCCTGGCCCTAGCTGCCGCACCTGGCCTGTGGCGCACTGGCCTGCCTTGCCCTGGCCTGGCTGACCCTGTGTGGCCCTGCGACCTACCTGGCCTGTGCCACTGGCCCTGGCCTGTGCCCTTGCCCTCTCAGCCTGCTTCTTTTCTTTTGTGCCCTGCCATAACAATGCCACTCTGCCCCCCTACCGCCTAGCCCTGCGCCTGCCTAGCCTGGCCCAGTGTGCCTTAGTCGCCTGGCCCTGGCCCCCGGCCTGCTGGCCTTTTCTGGCCTATGCCCGCCCCTGGCCTGTGCCCACGCTGCCTTGCGCACTGAGACCCTGTGGCCTATGCCTGGTAGCCTGGCCTATCTTTACTGCAACACCCTCGCCTTCTGCTGGCCTTGTGCCTGCCACGCCACACTGGCCCTGGCGCTGGCCTGGCCTGTGGCCGCCTTGCCGAGCCTGGCCCTGTGCCTGTACCCTGGCACCGAGCCCTGTGCCCATGTAGCACTGTGCTGCTGGCCCTGGCCTGAGCCTGGCCCTGACCCCTGTGCCTGGCCGGGCCCCTGGTCTGTGCCTGGCCCTGGCCTGCCCTTGCTGGCCTGGCCTGGCCCTGTGCCTGGCTGTTGGCGTGTGCCCGCGCCCTGGGGGCCTGCCTGGCCTGGCACGCGAGCACTGGCCTGGCCCTGTGCGCTCAGCATTCCTGGCCTGGCCTCCCGCCTGTTAGCCCTGCTGCCTATGCCCTGCTGCCCTAACCCCCCTGCTTTTCTTGCCTGGCCCTGGGCCTGCATGCCTGGCCCGGTGGCCTGGCCTCCTGTGCGCCGGTACACCTGGCCCTGGCCCGGTGAGCCCCGGCCCTGGCCTGGCCCTCGTGCCTTCCCTGGCCCTGTGCCTGCGATGTCTGCTGAGCCTGTGGTGGAGCAGCTGGCCTGGCCCTGGCTCCTGCTGGCCTGGCCCGCTGACTGGCCCTGGGTGCCCTGCCTGCCCTAGCCTGCTGCCTGGCCTGGCCCTGCCCTGTGCCTGGCCTGTGCTGTTTTGCCCCTGCGGCCTGGCCCCGACCCTGTGGCCTGCCTGCCCTGTGCTCCTGCCCTGCCCTAGCCGTGGTCACCTGGCCTGGCCTCCTCACGGATCCTGGCCCCTGTGGTGCCTGGCCTGGCCCTGCGCCCTGTCCTGGCCCTGGCCACCCTGCCTGGCTTCTGTCGCGCCGCCTGGCCTGGCCCTGGACCGCCCAGCGCGGCTGGCCCCGGCCTGCCCACTGGCCTGAGCCGGCCTGCCGGGTGCCTCCGCCTTGTCCACTGGCCTGCGCTGGACTGGCCCTGGCCCCGCCTGGCCTGCCCTGGCCATGGCCCTGCCTGCCTGGCCCCTTGGCCTGCCTGTCTGCTGAGCCGGCCTGCGCCTGTTATGGCCTGCCGCCTGCCTGCCTGCCCTGGCTCCTGGCCCGGCCCTGGCCTGCCGCTGGCCCTGTGCCCTGTGCCGCCCTGCTGGGCCGGCTCACTGAGGCCTGGGTGCTGCCCACTTTTTGGCCCTGGCGCCTGAGCAGCTAGCGCTTGCACTGGCCTGCCTGCCTCCTGCCCGCCTGGCCCCCCTGTGAGACCTGCTGTGCTGCCCTAGCCTGGCCCTGGCGCCTCCTGGACACCCCTGGCCTGGCCCTGAGCCTGCCCTGGCCTGGGGCCTGTGCCCAGCTGGCCTGGCCCTGGTCTCTGGCCCTGGCCCGCACCTGGCCTGGCCCTGGCTGCCCTGGCCTGGCCCTGCCCGCCGTGCCTGGCCCTGGCCCTGGCCTGCCTTTTTCGCCCCTGGCCTGGCTGAGGCCCTGCGCCTGCCTCCTCTTGCGCCTGGCCCGTCTTCGCCCTGCCCTTATGCCGCCTGGCCCTGGATGCCCTGGACTGGGCTGGACCTGGCCCTGGCCCTGCTGAGCAGCCGCCTCTGGCCCTGCGCATGTCCACCTGGCCTGCTGCCTGTGCTCTGACCCTGGCCCTAGCCTCCTGGCCTGGCCTGTGCCCTGTGCCCCGGCTGGCCTGGGCCCTGCCTGGCTTGGCCCTGGCCCTGGCCCTGGCCTGAGATGCCCTCGCCCTGGCCTGGCCTGGCCACTGCCCTGCCCTAGCCGTGGGCTCAGCCTGGCCTGTGCCCAGTGTCTGGCCTGGCCTGCGCCCCGGCCTGCGCCCTGCTTCAACCTGGCCTGGCCACTGTGCAGCCTCCTGGCCTGGCCTTTGGCCTCCCCTGGCCTGGCCTTGGCCCTAGCCCGGCCCTGAGCCTGGCCCTGACCCACATGCCTAGCCCTGGCCCTGGCCATCTGGCCTCGCCCCTGGGCCCTGGCCTGGCCTGCCCGGCCCTGGCTGTGCCTGGCCTGGCCCTGTGCCTGCCTGCCTTGTGCCGTCTGGCCTGACGCCTGTGGCTACCTCCCCTGCCCTTCACTCTGCCCTGGCCTATTCCTCTGCAGCCTCTGGCCCTGGCCGCGTGCCTGTGGCTGCTGGCCCTGGCCCTGGCCCTGGGCGCCCTGGTCCTGGCCCTGGCCTATCTTCCCACTGTGCCTGGCCGACCTGCCTAACTTCCTATGCTCTGGCCCGGCCTGCAGCTGGCCTGGCCCTAGCCCTTCGCTGGCCTGCCCTGGAGCTCTTTTCCTGGCTGCCCTCGCCTGCCTGCCTGCCCCGCCCTGCAGCCTAGCCTGGCCTGCCGTGACCCCTGGCCATCCTGCGCCTCCGAGCCTCATGGCCTGGCCAGCCTCCCTTGCTCCCTGCCTGCTGGCCGAACCTGCACTGGCCCTGGCCCTGAGCCCGTGACCCCTGGCTGGCCTGTGCGCCCTGTGCCTGGCTGCCCGTGGCCGCGCCTGGCCTGCCTGGCGCCATGCCTGGCCTAACCCTTGGCGTGCACCTCTGGCCCTGTGCCAGTGCAACCTGGCCCTGGCGGAGCGCTGCCTCCTGGCCTTGCCGGCCTCTGGCCCCCCCGCGCACTTACCTGCCTGCGCCACTAACCTGCGGCCCTGGCCTGCCCGCCCACTGCTGGCCCTGTGCCTCGCCTAGCTCCTGACCCGGCCTCGCCTTCCCTATGCCTAGCCTGCCCCTGTACCTAGCCCTGGCCCTGGCCTGCGACCAGCCCTGGGCCCTGCCCTGGCCCCGCCTGGCCTGGCCGGCCCGTGCCCGCTGCGGCCCTGGCCGGCGCCTGGCCTCTGCCTGACACCTGCCCTGCCTCCTGGCCTGGCCCTGGCTGGATGGGCACGGCCCTGGCCCTATCTTGGCCTAGCCTGGCCCTGTCGCCGCCGCATTACCTGGCCCACCCACCTGGCCTGCCGTGCCCCTACCCTCCTCTATCCTGGCCTTTGGCCTGAATGCCCAGCCTGAGCCTGGCCCTGGCCCTCACTGCCTGGCCTGCCCTGTCGCGTGGCCCTGGCCTGGCCTGTGTGCCTGCCGCCTGGCCTGGGCCTGCGCACTGGCCTGGCCTGACGCCCCCGAGCGCGCCACCTGGCCTGGCCCTGAGAACATGCTCCTCGGCCCTGGCCGTGCTGATGCACCTGGCCTGGCCTATTCCTGCGCGGCTAGCCTGCCACCCCTGGCCTGGTCCTGGCCTGCTGGGCTGGCCTGGCCCTGCCCTGTAACCTAGCCCGCTAGGCCTGGCTTGACATCCTGGCCTACCCTTAGCCTGCCGCCTGTCCTCCCTCGGCTGCCCCTCCCGGCGCCCTCCGTGGCCTGGCCTGGCTCGCCGCCTGGCCTGTGCCGCTTGCCTGCCTGGCCCTGGCGGTGTGCCTGGCCCCTAGCCTGGCCCTGGCCCTGCCACCTGCCCTGGCCTACTCTGACCTGGCACCTCCCTGACCCTGCCTGCCTGCCCGGCCTGTGCCCCCTGCCCGAGCCCTTGCCCCTGGCCTATCCCGCCAGCTAACTCCACACACCGGCCGTTGGCCTGGCCTGGGCGCTGGCCTTTTGATCCTTGGCCCTGGCCTGTGCCGGCCTGGACCCTGGCCTTTTTGCACTGGCCTGTGCCCCCCCTGGCCCTGGCCCGAACGCCTGGCCTGAGCCCTGGCCCTGTGCCGGCCCACCTGGCCTGTCGCCTGTGAGCGTGCCACCTGGCCTGGCCCGGGGCCCTGGCCCCTGGCCTGCCTGTTCCTGGCCCTGGCCCTGGCCCTGGGAGACTTTTGCCCTGGCCTGGCCTGGCGCCCTGGCCGGCCTGGCCGCTGCCATGGCCGCCTGGCCCTGGGCCCTGCCCCCGGCCTGGCGGTCGCCCCCTGGCCTGGGCCTGGCCTGGCCCCTGCCTCCTGGCCCTGGCCTGTGCCCGGGCCTGGCCTGGGCGCCTGCCCTTCTGCCTGGCCTGGCCAGCCCGCCCTGGCCTGGGCTCCCCACTAGCCCTGACCCTGTGGCCTGCTTACTGGCCTGTGCCACTATGCCTGCCCTGCGCCTGGCCCTGGCCCCTTGCCCTGGCACTAGCCCTGGCCGCCTGGCCCTGGCCCTGGCTGGCCCCTACCACCCACTACCCCCGGACCTGAGCCTGCCCTAAGCAATTGCTGGCCCGTGGCCTCCACCTGCCGCCTGTGACCCCTTGCTCGCCTCGATACCCTGGCCTGGCACTTCTCCTGCCGTAGCCGCCCTATGCCCGCCGGCCCTGGCCCTGGAGCACTCTGCCCTAAGCCCTGGCCCTGTATGCATGCGCCAGCCGGCCCTGAGCCTGGCCTTAACACCTGGCCTGGCCCAGCTGGCCTGTGCCTGCACAACCTGGCCTGGCCCTGCCTGCCGCCCCTAGCCCTGGCCACTTCGCGTGCCTCGGCTGGCCCCTGGCGCTGGCCTAGGCCCTGTGCCGCCAGCACTGGCCCTGCCACTGATGCCTGTACTGCCCTGGCTTGGCCTGCCCTGGAGCCCTTGTACCTGGCACTGGCCTAGGCCCTTTCTGCCGCCTCTGCCTCCTGGCCCTGGCCCCTGCTCAGCAGCCACCTAGGCCTGGCCTGCGCCCGCCTGTGCACCTGGCCTAGGCCTGTGCCCTAGCACCTGGCCTGGGCCTGTGCCTGCCCTGGCCTGGCCCTGCCACACCTCTGTGCCCTGGCCCTGGCCCTGCTCGCTTGCCCTGGCCTGGCTGGCGCCGGCCTGGCCGCTGGCCCTGGCCCTGTGCCCTGCCCTCGCCCTGGCCTGGCCCTGGCCTGCCGACTGGCCTGGCAGCACCTGCGGCCCCGCCAGCCTGCCTACCACTGGCCTGGCCCTGTGCGCCCTGTGCCCTGGCCCTGGCCCTGCGCCCGTACCCTGGCCCTGGCCTATGCCTGCCGCCTGGGCCTAGCCCTAGCCTGCCCTGCGACCCTGGCCCTGGCCACGATGCCTGGCCCTGGCCTGTTACCCTAGCTGGGCCCTGGCCATCTCTACCTGGCCCGCCTGCCTTGCCCTGTGCCTGGCCTGGCCGTCGCATTTACCTGGCCCTGGCCTGTGCCTGACCCTGGCCTGGCCTGTGCCCTTACCCTGGCCTGGCCCTGGATGCCTGCTGCCTGGCCCTGGCCTGTGCTCGCCCTGGCCCTGGCCCTGGCCTGAGCGCTGGCCTGGCGCCCTGGCCCTGCACCTGGCCCGCTGCGCTTGCACCTGGCCGGCCTGGCCTGGGCCTCGCCTGGCGGCCTGCGCCCGCCGTGCCCCTGGCCCTCCTTTTTGGCGCCTGGCCTTTCCTGGCCTCTGCCCGCTGGCCCTGGAACCCGGCCGCCGCGCCTTGCCTGGCTGCCTGCCGCCCTGGCCCTGGCCCGTGCCCCGGCCTGGCCCTGTGCCTGTACCTGGCCTGGCCGGGCCCTAACACTCTTTGGCCTGGCCTGCCACTGCGCCTGAGCCCTGGCCTTTCCGCCTGCGCCCTGGCCCTGTGCCGCCTGCCCTGGCCCTGGCCACCGGCCCGCGCCTGGCCTGGCCTGTGCCCTAGCACCTCGGACTGGCCCTGGCCTGCCGCTGGCCCGGCCCGTGCCCTGGCCTGGCCCGGCCTGGCGCCGTGCCCTTGGACCTACGGCCCTGTGCCTGTACCCTGGCCCTGGCCCTGGCCGCCTGGCCTACCTACTGCGCCCGGCCTGGGGCCTGCCGCTGCCCGGCCTGGCCCTGTCCGCCTGGCCCTGCGCCGCCGGCCTGGCCTGTACACCTGCCCTGGCCTGGCCTGCGCCTGGCCCTGGCCTGCCCGCCACTGCACCTCGGCCTGCCACCTGGCCTGGCCCTGGCCCTGTTTGCCCTGCCTGGCTGGCCTGCCTGACCCTGGCTGTCACCGGCCCTCCGCCCGCCCTGCCCTCCCTGGCCTCTTCCTGGGCCTGGCCCCCTGGCCGGTGCCCTGGCTGCATGGCGGCCTGGCCCTGCGCTGCCCTGCACTGGCACCTGGCCCTGTGCCCGGCTGCCTGGCCTGGCCTGTGCCTGGCCTCGACTGGCTGGCCCTTGCCCGGCTGCCGCCTAACCGCTATACCCAACTACTTAACACCTATATCCAGGTACCTAACACTAACCCCTAACCCAGCTAAGTAATCAATCAATCAAATGTATTTATAAAGCCCTTTTTACGTCAGCAGATGTCACAAAGTGCTATACAGAAACCCAGCCTAAAACCCAAAACAGCAGCAATGCAGATGTAGAAGCACGATGGCTAGGAAAAACTCCCTAGAAAGGCAGGAACCTAGGAAGAAACCTAGAGAGGAACCGGGCTCTGAGAGGTGACCAGTCCTCTACTGGCTGTACTGGGTAGAGAGGAACCAGGCTCTGAGGGGTGACCAGTCCTCTTCTGGCTGTACTGGGTGGAGAGGAACCAGGCTCTGAGGGGTGGCCAGTCCTCTACTGGCTGTACTGGGTAGAGAGTAACCAGGCTCTGAGGGGTGGCCAGTCCTCTACTGGCTGTACTGGGTAGAGAGGAACCAGGCTCTGAGGGGTGGAAGGTGGAGATTATATTTTATTTTGTATTTATTATGGATCCTGCCTTGGCAGCAGCTACTTTCTGGGGTCCGGCAAAATTAAGGCAGTTATAACATTTTAATATTACAATACATTCACAACAGATTTCACAACACACTAAGTGTGTTCCCTCAGGCCCCTACTCCATTACCACATATCTACACAAAATCCATGTGTACGTGTGTTTATAGTGCGTATATTATCGTGTGTGTGTATGCATGTGTATGCGCCTATGTTTGTGTTGCTTCACAGTCCCCGCTGTTCCATAAGGTGTATTTTTATCTGATTCTACTACTTGCATCAGTTACCTGATGTGGAATAGAGTTCCATGTAGTCATGGCTCTATGTAGTACTGTGCACCTCCCATAGTCTGTTATGGACTTGGGGACTGTGAAGAGACCTCTTGTGGCATGTCTTGTGGGGAATGCATAGGGGTCCGAGCTGTGTGCCAGTAGTTCAAACAGACAGCTCGGTGCACCCAACATGTCAACACCTCTCATTAATACAAGTAGTGATGAAGTCAATCTCTCTTCCACTTTGAGCCAGGAGAGATTGACATTTATATAATTCATGTATGCTCTCTGTGTATATCCAGCCATGCTGCCCTGTTCTGAGCCAATTGTAATTTTCCTAAATCATTTTTTGTGGCACCTGACCACACAACTGAACAGTAGTCCAGGTGCGACAAAACTATGGCCTGTAAAACCTGCCTTGTTGATAGTGCTGTTAAGAAATAGAGCAGCGCTTTATTATAGACAGACTTTTCCCCATCTTAGCTACTGTTGTATCAATATGTTTTGACCATGACTGTTTACAATCCAGGGTTACTCCAAGCAGTTTAGTAAACTCAACTTGCTCAATTTCCATATTATTTATTACAAGATTTAGTTGAGGTTTATGGTTTTGTGAATGATTTGTCCCAAATACAATGTTTTTAGTTTTTGAAATATTTAGGACTAATTTATTCCTTGCCACCAATTCTGAAACTAACTGCAGCTCTTTGTTAAGCGTTGCAGTCATTTCAGTCACTGTAGTAGCTGACCGTATTATCTCCCAAGATAATTTTCTTCGGTTATAGTCACGGCTGTGTATATCCCCCCTCAAGCCGATACCTCGACGACCCTCAAAGAACTTCACTGGACCTTATGCAAACTGGAAACCACATATCCTGAGGCTGCATTTATTGTAGCCTGGGATTTTATATATATGTATATATTCTTAAATCCCATTCCTTACTTTTTTGTGTGTATTGGGTATATATTGTGAAATTGTTAGATATTACTGCACTGTCGGAGCTAGAAGCACAAGCATTTCGCTACACCCGCTATAACATCTGCTGAACACGTGTATGTGACATTTTTATTTTATTTTATTTTATTTTATTTTTATAGTGTTGCGTAATCCACACACATAGACCCATTGGCTTTACTCAAAAAGAATGGCATCTTGTTAGTAAAGATTGAAAAAAGTAAGGGGCCTAGACAGCTGCCCTGGGGAATTCCTGATTCTACCTGGATTATGTTTGAGAGGCTTCCATTAAAGAACACAATCTGTGTTCTGTTAGACAGGTAACTCTTTATCCACAATATAGCAGGGGGTGTAAAGCCATAACACATACGTTTTTCCAGCAACAGACTATGATCGATAATGTCAAAAGCTGCATTGAAGTATAACAAAACATAATGGCAGTTCATGCAAAGGATTGTTACATATAACAAGGATTGCCATTACAATACATTACATTATTGTTAAGCAATTGTTATTTTTGCAAACAATTATTGTGATTGATCCTATATTGTCCCTAACATCCTTACCCCCTTGCAACAAATGTGGGATACATACACACACATCTTTTTTCTTTTTTGGACACAGTATGCTTACATTATTAGTTATCTTGTTATTATTTGTTGTTATTTGTTATTAGTCCCATCCTTCAACTCCATTCAATACCTCCCATCTATCTCTTAACACCATCCATATAGGATTTCTATTTGCCATATATATTTCAACCGTACTGTGATGTTTTACAAAAGTTCTGTACCTTTCTATTCTCATTGCTTCTACAGATTGTGAATTAAAAATAAACATTTTTGCTAAAAGTATTATTATATTATTGATCGATTGACTATGACTTTATTCAGATCACCCAGTAATGCTATCTGCAAGGTTAGCTCCAGGTAAATATTGCAATCCTTTAGCCATTCCTGGACCTGTGTCCAAAAACAAGCTACAAATGGACAGAACCAAAACAAATGATCTAATGATTCTGTCTCTTCACAGCAAAATCTGCAGAGCTGGGAAGATAGTATCCCCCATATAAATAACATTCTATTGGTAGCAAGAATTTCATATAATAAATTAAATTGAAAAATTATAATTTTTGAATCTGGTGTCGTTATGCGTGTCAGTTCATAAACACTATGCCATGGGATCGGTACGTCAAAAATCTCTTCCCAACTATTTTGCAATCTATATGGGACGGCTGTCAAACCTTTGGACCTTAAGTGAAACTGATATACTTTTTTATTTATCACAGTTTTCCTTAAGAATTATGTTCTTTAATGCAAGGCCGACACTTCCTTACTTATTTAGTCTGTCGTTTCTGGAGGATTAAATTGAAATTGCAATCAACTTTCTATGGCTTGTTTTAGAAATAGTGATATCTGGGAGATAATTTCCTTTTCAAATAACTGAAAGTGAGTGGTTGTAATCTGAATAAAGGGAAAAAGGCCATTCTTGAACATTGGGTGAGACAATCTTACCAATTTGCTAGAGAACCAGTTCAGATTTAAGTATAACTTTTGTATGACTGAAGCTTTTAGTGATAGGTCTAATGCTTTAATATTAAAACAATTTCTGTCCTCTGAATTCATATTCATTATATAAATAGGCCCGTTTAATTTTGTCTGGCTTGCCGTTCCAAATAAAATGGAATATTTTTTTCTCATATAATTTAAAAAACTGTTCGCTAGGCGTAGGCAAGACCATAAGCAAATAGGTAAACTGGGATAATACTAAAGAGTTAATCAGGATGATTTTTCCACAAATTGACAGGCACCCACCTTTCCATTGTAGCAAGATCTTATCTATTTTTGCTAACTTTCTAATATAATTTATTGAAGTGAGATCATTTATTTCCTTTGGGATATGTATTCCGAGTATATCCACATCACCATCAGACCATTTTATTGGTAAACTACATGGCAATGTAAAAATTGTATTTGTTATTGATCCAATACGTAATATAGTACATTTGTCATAATTTGGTTGTAATCCAGAGAGGTTAGAAAATGTATCTAGATCCTCCATGAGGCTGTGGAGTGATTCTAGTTGTGGATTTAAAAGAAAACATGAATCATCAGCGTACAATGACACCTTTGTTTTTAAGCCCTGGATTTCTAATCCCCTGATATTATTGTTTGATCTGATTTTAATAGCTAACATCTCGATGGCCACAATAAATATATATGCCGATAGTGGACAACCTTGTTTCACTCCTCTTGACAGTTTAAAACTTTCTGAGAAATAGCCATTATTTACTATTTTACACCTAGGGTTACTATACATGATTTTGACCCATTTTATAAGAGATTCACCTAAATTGAAATGCACCAGGCATTTATATATAAACCCAGTCGTACTTTATCAAATGCCTTTTCGAAGTCTGCTATGAATAGCAGGCCTGGTTTCTCAGATTTTCCATAATGTTCTATTGTTTCCAATACTTGCCTTATATTATCTCCAATGTATCTTCCTTGTAAAAAACCTGTCTGATTAGAATGAATAATATCCGACAATACCTTTTTAATTCTATGCGCTATACATTTTGCTAGAATTTTTACATCACAACACTGAAGTGTAAGGGGCCTCCACTTGTATCCTGTTTCAGTAATAATGAGATCAGACCTTCTTCTTGAGTGTCAGATAATCTACCATTTACATAGGAGTGGTTAAAACATGCGAATAGCGGTCTTCTTAGTATATCAAGAAAGGTTTGGTATACTTCGACTGGTATGCCATCCTACCCTGGAGTTTTCCCA
The DNA here is from genome assembly GCF_020615455.1 of Coregonus clupeaformis. Taxonomy (NCBI): domain Eukaryota; kingdom Metazoa; phylum Chordata; class Actinopteri; order Salmoniformes; family Salmonidae; genus Coregonus; species Coregonus clupeaformis. The sequence continues at coordinate 44,518 of NW_025533965.1, forward strand.
GACTTAAAGTCTTTAATTGCATCCAGAAGTTCCTCCTCTGTAATTGCACCTTCACATTAGTCTTTCTGTTTGGCTGTTAATTTTACATTATCAACAGAAAAAAATTATCCACAATTAGCTTCAGTTAGAGGAGATGGAGGCGAATTAAACGAAAACATATGCTTAAAGTACCTTGTTTCCTCCTTAAAAATTATAATTTGGTGAATCATGGGTTACTCCGTCAATTGTAACCAATTTCATTAAATTATTTTTTTGTAGCATTCCTATGTTGAAGATTAAAAAATAATTTGATGCATTTTTCCCCATATTCCATTCAGTTTGCTTTATTTTTATAATATATTACACTTGATATTTCTTGAATAAGTTTCTCCATTTATTTTTGTTTTTCCTCTAATTTATTCTGAGCCTCTATGTTACAGTTTTTATTGCCATCTATCTGTTCTGTTAGACTTTCTATTTCCTTTGTTAGTATAAACTCTTTTGACCTAAATTGCTTTTGTTTTCGAGATGAGTACTGAATTGCATGGCCTCTAAAGGCACATTTAAAGGTGTCCCATACAATAAGGTGATTTGCTGTACCTACTGTATGTTATGTCGGAAAAAGTCAGTAATAAATTCCTTTGTCCTAGTTAAAAATAAATTATCATCCAATAGGCTTTGATTAAATTTCCAATATCCTCGCCCACGTGGAAATTCAGTAACAGTAATGTATATGCCAATTATATGATGGTCCGACCGCATTCTGTCCCCTATCAACACTTTTTAAACTTTTGGTGCCAACGAGAATGAGTAGCTTGATTGAGTCTCCGCCATGTACAGTGAGGGAAAAAAGTATTTGATCCCCTGCTGATTTTGTACGTTTGCCCACTGACAAAGAAATGATCAGTCTATAATTTTGATGGTAGGTTTATTTGAACAGTGAGAGACAGAATAACAACAAAAAAATCCAGAAAAACGCATGTGAAAAATTTTATAAATTGATTTGCATTTTAATGAGGGAAATAAGTATTTGACCCCTCTGCAAAACATGACTTAGTACTTGGTGGCAAAACCCTTGTTGGCAATCACAGAGGTCAGACGTTTCTTGTAGTTGGCCACCAGGTTTGCACACATCTCAGGAGGGATTTTGTCCCACTCCTCTTTGCAGATCTTCTCCAAGTCATTAAGGTTTCGAGCCTGATGTTTGGCAACTCGAACCTTCAGCTCCCTCCACAGATTTTCTATGGGATTAAGGTCTGGAGACTGGCTAGGCCACTCCAGGACCTTAATGTGCTTCTTTTTGAGCCACTCCTTTGTTGCCTTGGCTGTGTGTTTTGGGTCATCCACGTCCCATTTTCAATGCCCTGGCTGAGGGAAGGAGGTTCTCACCCAAGATTTGACAGTACATGGCCCCGTCCATCGTCCCTTTGATGCGATTAAGTTGTTCTGTTCCCTTAGCAAAAAAACACCACCAAAGCATAATGTTTCCACCTCCATGTTTGACGGTGGGGATGGTGTTCTTGGGGTCATAGGCAGCATTCCTCCTCCTCCAAACACGGCGAGTTGAGTTGATGCCAAAGAGCTCGATTTTTTGTCTCATCTGACCACAACACTTTCATCCAGTTCTCCTCTGAATCATTCAGATGTTCATTGGCAAACTTCAGACGGGCATGTATATGTGCTTTCTTGAGCAGGGGGACCTTGCGGGCACTGCAGGATTTCAGTCCTTCACGGCGTAGTGTGTTACCAATTGTTTTGACTAAAATGTAAATGTAAAATGTTTTCTTGGTGACTATGGTCCCAGCTGCCTTGAGATTATTGACAAGATCCTCCCGTGTAGTTCTGGGCTGATTCCTCACCGTTCTCATGATCATTGCAACTCCACGAGGTGAGCTCTTGCATGGAGACCCAGGCCGAGGGAGATTGACAGTTATTTTGTGTTTCTTCCATTTGCAAATAATCGCACCAACTGTTGTCACCTTCTCACCAAGCTGCTTGGTGATGGTCTTGTAGCCCATTCCAGCCTTGTGTAGGTCTACAATCTTGTCCCTGACATCCTTGGAGAGCTCTTTGGTCTTGGCCATGGTGGAGTTTGGAATCTGATTGATTGATTGCTTCTGTGGACAGGTGTCTTTTATACAGGTAACAAGCTGAGATTAGGAGCACTCCCTTTAAGAGTGTGCTCCTAATCTCAGCTCGTTACCTGTATAAAAGACACCTGGGAGCCAGAATCTTTCTGATTGAGAGGGGGTCAAATACTTATTTCCCTCATTAAAATGCAAATCAATGTATAACTGTTTTGACATGCGTTTTTCTGGATTGTTTTGTTTTTATTCTGTCTCTCACTGTTCAAATAAACCTACCATTAAAAGTATAGACTGATCATTTCTTTGTCAGTGGGCAAACTTACAAAATCAGCAGGGGATCAAATACATTTTTCCCTCACTGTATATCTCACTAGATCAGGATATTTAAGCCTCCATATATCTACTAGTTCTAATGTATCCATGACATTCACGATTTCCTTAAGAGCATGTGGGTGATTGTTTGTGGTTTGATTTCCTTTACGGTCCATTGGGCTATTTAAAACAGTATTATAATCCCCCACCATAATAATATTGTCTTGAATTGCTTGCAGGGTTGATAATTTATTATATATATTGTCAAAGAAGTGTGGATCATCATTATTTGGTCCGTAAATTTTAATGAGCCATAACTGTTTATTTTCCAATAACATATTTAAAATAATCCATCTACCTTGCGTATCTATTTGGACAATTTGCACATTCGGATCGAAATTACTATTAATTAATATCATCACCCCCTTTTGAATTTCTTTACCCATGGGAGAAGTATATTTCACCCCACCATTCCTTTTTCCACGCAACTTCATCCAGAATTGTTGAATGAGTTTCCTTTAAACAATAGATATTATATTCCTTCTCTTTGAACCATGTAAATATTGTTCTTCTTGTGTTATTATCAGCTAAGCCATTACAAGTATAACTGGCTATACTTATTTCACCATACACCATAATGAGATACAAGTTTGAAGTCTATTTATCATTATATATGTTTGTACATTTACCATAAAAAAAAAACGTAATGATTGAGTGTCCATATAGCTGTACCACGATATTTGCATTGCTACTAAGTATCCCTTCAATTGTTCTCCACTATTCCCCCCGCTAAAACCCCCTCCCCATCCCAAGTTGAGCCGTCATCCCAGTGATCGGCATCCCACCCCCGTCCCTCCGGATCCCTAAGGCCCCGAGAGGCCAGGACCCATCCATCGAAAACAGCACACAGTGACACTCACAAAACAGAAGCAGATTAACAGCCAAAAGCATTTCCAATGCTGTCACCTCTATATATAACTATTTAAAAATATATATCTATTCAAATATCTTGCATATCTTATTTTCTATCTCTATCAATTAATATGCGTAATAATGTTGGCAGTTCATACGTAGGATTTTAACATATAACCCGGATTGCCATTATATTACATTTAATTTATTGACAAGCAATTATTATCCTAGCAAATAATTACCGTGGTCCATCCCATACCCCACCCCCAACATCCTCACCCCCCCACAACACATACTCCAACAAACTCATCCCCCCTCCTCCACAATCCACCATAAAAGCAGATACTCAACGGTTGTTATATCCCAGAGCCCAACTCAAGAAAGGACCTGATTTACGAGTGCACATACAGTTACAGCTGATTGAGAAAGCATGCAAGATTGAGCAGAAATTGACAACAATGTCAGATTTGATTAATCTACTTAATCTATGTCAAGTCCTAGGTGATGGAGATCAGATCCACCGTCTTCACCTGAGACACAAACACTCTGGTCCCCTGTTGTAACCATTTTTCCCAAGCATCTCCATGCAGACAGACCTTTGATTATTTTGTGCCACCTGGGCCACAATGATAAACCCCCTCTCTGATTGTCTGAGTGTGACCCCCTCCCCATGGGTTACTGCAGCCAGTGTTGCCAGCACTGCCACTACCTGGGTGGGGGTACCCCACCGGAATCCCCACCGGCTAGGTAAAAGTTCGTCAAGGTTCTCATTAGCAGCTTTGAGAATTTCCTTGTATATAATGCTCTCCCATCAGGGGGCTCTGGCTTTGTAGGACCAACCCTGCCAGGCAGGCTCAGAATCTTGAGGGGGCGGTGCTGCTCAAGTAGGTCTCTGACCGCATTTATTTCTCTGTTTAGGCTGCATACTCACAGCAGGTCCATAAAAGAGATGGGAACTTCTCTTTGGTGTATGGGTCACTCAGGTGGGTGTCCAGGATATAGGGTTGGGGATCTTTCCATCATGATAGGACAATAAAAAATGTAATTAGATGTATACTATATTAAAAAATATATATCCCTCATCTACACAAAATTGAAAGCTCTCCCTCACTACCCCTGCTCATAGACACCCGTCGGCTCTGGGATATGCAACCATTTCCCCTCTCACTCACTTAACGCCGCACCCTTCCAAACACAAAAATGCACACCACATGGTTGACTAAGGAGGAAATGGGCCGAGCGTGCTAACGCACCCACTTCCCACACCTGCCGCAAGGGGGAAAGGACGCCAGGGAGAACACAGGACCAACCCCAACAACCGTCCGCCAAAACAACAATTGCCCGCCAAAAATGCCATGTTCTAATTAGTTGTATTTGAAGATGTTTTATTCTGCTTGTTATCTTTTCTTGTTATATCGTTTTATCCTTTTTTTTTTTACTATACTTACTATAAATGTTATTTAATATTACAATCCCTATCATTGCTAGTATTGGGTGTTCCATTATTCAACTCCTCTATTACAACTTTTAGAATAGCCATGGAGTAGTCTTTGTGTCTCTGAACATTTGGTTGTCAATATATAGTTTATCGACCACAAGTGCCACACGTTTCCCTTTTAATCTATTTTCCTTGAAGATTGGATACAGAACTTTGCGCCTTTCTGCAATCTCCCTCGGGAACTGATCATTCATGCCTATTTTCGTGCCAGAAAGTATTTTACCTAGGCTTTTAACCATTACTTTATCCTGAAAGAAAGCAAATTTGGCAATGATTGGGCGATCATATTTCTTTCCTCTTTGTCCGAAACGGTGTACACGTTCGAGTTGGATTTTATCGACAGCCTCGAGTGGTATTTGAAGCGCTGTATGCAAGAAATCTTTCATAATATTCTTGGTTATTTCTCCCTCCTTTTCCTGAATACCCGTAAGTACTAGATTTTCTCTCATCAATCTAGTTTGGATGTCTAGTAAGGCTTCTCTCAGAAGGTTGTTCTCCTTTTTAAGTTCCCTAACGTCCGTTTCCATCTTAGTTACTGTCACTTTAAAATGTTTGGTTTCTGTTTCCATTATCGCTGCTTTTTCGTCACTCATTTCAAGACTCGCTTTCAACTCTTTTACGTCCTTACTGACCAATTCTAGTATGCCCAATTTGTCATTTATCGACTTCAACAGGTCACTTTCCACACCTACCAGACCCAGTGGTGAAAAGCATAAATCATCTGTATCAGTCGAGGAGTCGCGTTTTCTCTTGGAGATTGATTCTCCTCGTTTATCTTCCGTCATGTTTGGGTGTTGCGTGTTGTTGTAATATTTGTCGATATATTTCTCTAGCCTTATGATTTGTTTTGTGTTATTATCCAGATTGAATTTTATTTACTGCGAATATATGAAATGCTAATATTTAGTCTAATTTACTGATTTTGAATATTATGTTTTTATCTTGAGGTTTGTACCGCTTTTTATTCAATACGCCATCTTGTCTCAATGTTTGTAACATCCCAGAGCCCAACTCAAGAAAGGACCTGATTAACGAATGCCTATAAAAGTACAGCTGTCTGAGAAAACATGCAAGATTGAGCAAGAATTGCCCAAAATGTAATATTTGATTAACCAATGTCAAGTCCTAGGTTATGGAGATCAGATCCACCCTCTCCCATGAAACACAAACACGCTGGTCCCCCGTTGTGACCATTTTCCCCAGCATCTCTGTGCAGTCAGACCTTTGATTATTTTGTACCACCTGGGCCACAATGATAAACCCCCTCTCTGATTGTCCGAGTGTGACCCCCTCCCCCATGGGTTACTGCAGACAGTGTTGCCAGCACTGCCACTACCTGGGTGGGGGTACCCCACCGGAATCCCCACCGGCTAGGTACAAGGTCGTCAAGTTTCTCATTAGCAGCTTTGAAAATGTCCTTGTATATCATGCTCTCCCATCAGGGGGCTCTGGCTTTGTGGGACCAACCCTGCCAGGCAGGCTCAGAATCTTGAGGGGGCGGTGCTGCTCTAGTAGGTCTCTGACCGCATTTATCTTTCTGTTTTGGCTGCATATAAGCAACTTACAGCAGGTCCATAAAACAGATGGGGACTTCTCTTTGGTGTATGGGTCACTCAGGTGGGTGTCTAGGATATAGGGTGGGGATCGTTCCAGCATGATAGGACAATATAAAATAAATTAGATGTATACTTTATTTTAAAATGTATGTCCCTCATCTGCACAAAATGGAAAGCTCTCTCTCACAAGCCCTGCTCACAGACACACATTAGTTCTGGGATATGCAACCATTTCCTTTCTCACTCACTTAACGCCACACTTTTCCAAACAAAAAAACGCACACCACACCTTCCATCACAACACATCCACACATACCAACATACTGTGCCTTCCATGTCTTCTGTTCACTATGTTTTTATCTCCACTATGTTGATTGAGTACTTTTGTGTTCCAGTTAGTTATATTTGAAGATGTATTATTTTGCTAGTTATCCTTTCTTCTAATGCCGTCTTATCCATTTATAAAATACTATAAATGGGAAATTGAATACTAATTATTTTACATAATTCCCTTTCTTGAAAGGTGCAGCGTAGTTCTCCTATATTTTATTTAATATTTAGTAGCCATGGAGTAGTCTTTGTGTCTCGGAACATTTACGTCAATATACAGATTATCGACTACGAGAACTACACGTTTCCCTTTTAATCTATTCTCCTTGATGATTAGGTACAGAACTTTGCGCCGTTCTGCAATCTCCCTCGGGAACTGAACATTCATGCCTTTGTTCATGCCAGCAAGTATTTTTCTCAGGCTTTTAACCATTACTTTATCCTTAAAGAAAGCAAATTTGGCAATGATTGGACGCTCATATCTCTGTCCTCTGTGTCCGAAACGGTGTACACGTTGGAGTTGGATTTTATCAACAGCATCGAGTGGGATTTGAAGTGCTGTAAGAACTTCTCCTTCTATTTTTTGGATACCCGTAGTGTACTAGATTTTCTCGCATAGATCTAGTCTGTATGTCTAGTATGGCTTCTCTCAGAAAGATGTTCTCCTTTTTAAGTTCATTAACATCCGTTTAAATCTTAGTGACTGTCCCTTTTCGCTTTTTTGTAAATTTCTCCATTATCGCAGCTTTTTCGTCACTCATTTCAAGGCTCTCCTTCAACTCCTTTATATCCTTACTGACTAATTCAAGTGTTGCTTGTTTTAATAATATGTGTAGCTAAATTTCTCTAGCCTTGTGATTTGTTTTGTTTTATTATCCAGATTGAATGTTATTACAGTGGGGAAAAAAAGTATTTAGTCAGCCACCAATTGTGCAAGTTCTCCCACTTAAAAGATGAGAGAGACCTGTAATTTTCATCATAGGTACACGTCAACTATGACAGACAAATTGAGAAAAAAAAATTCCAGAAAATCCCATTGTAGGATTTTAATGAATTTATTTGCAAATTATGGTGGAAAATAAGTATTTGGTCACCTACAAACAAGCAAGATTTCTGGCTCTCACAGACCTGTAACTTCTTCTTTAAGAGGCTCTCTGTCCTCCACTCGTTACCTGTATTAATGGCACCTGTTTGAACTTGTTATCAGTATAAAAGACACCTGTCCACAACCTCATACAGTCACACTCCAAACTTCACAATGGCCAAGACCAAAGAGCTGTCAAAGGACACCAAAAACAAAATTGTAGACCTGCACCAGGCTGGGAAGACTGAATCTGCAATAGGTAAGCAGCTTGGTTTGAAGAAATCAACTGTGGGAGCAATTATTAGGAAATGGAAGACATACAAGACCACTGATAATCTCCTCGATCTGGGGCTCCAGCAAGATCTCACCCCGTGGGGTCAAAATGATCACAAGAACGGTGAGCAAAAATCCCAGAACCACACGGGGGACCTAGTAAATGACCTGCAGAGCTGGGACCAAAGTAACAAAGCCAACCATCAGTAACACACTACGCCGCTAGGGGACTCAAATCCTGCAGTGCGAGACGCGTGTCCCTGCTTGCCAGTACATGTCAGGCCCGTCTGAAGTGCATTTGGATGATCCAGAAGAGGGATTGGGAGAATGTCATATGGTCAGATGAAACCAAAATATAACTTTTTGGTAAAAACTCAACTCGTCATGTTTGGAGGACAAAGAATGCTGAGTTGCATCCAAAGAACACCATACCTACTGTGAAGCATGGGTTGGAAACATCATGCTTTGGGGCTGTTTTTCTGCAAAGGGACCAGGACGACTGATCCGTGTAAAGGAAAGGAATGAATGGGGCCATGTATCGTGAGATTTTGAGTGAAACCCTCCTTCCATCAGCAAGGGCATTGAAGATGAAACGTGGCTGGGTCTTTCAGCATGACAATGATCCCAAACACACGCCCGGGCAACGAAGGAGTGGCTTCGTAAGAAGCATTTCAAGGTCCTGGAGTGGCCTAGCCAGTCTCCAGATCTCAACCCCATAGAAAATCTTTGGAGGGAGTTGAAAGTCTGTGTTGCCCTAGCGACAGCCCCAAAACATCACTGCTCTAGAGGAGATCTGCATGGAGGAATGGGCCAAAATACCAGCAACAGTGTGTGAAAACCTTGTGAAGACTTACATAAAACGTTTGACCTGTGTCATTGCTAACAAAGGGTATATAACAAAGTATTGAGAAACTTTTGTTTTGACCAAATACTTATTTTCCACCATCATATGCCAATAAAATAAAAATCCTACAATGTGATTTTTTCTGGATTTCTTTTCCTCATTTTGTTCTGTCATAGTTGGCGTGTACCTATGATGAAAATTACAGGCCTCTCTCATCTTTTAAGTGGGAGAACTTGCACAATTGGTGGCTGACTAAATACTTTTTTTCCCCACTGTACTCAAGAGTATGTGAAGTGCTAATATTTAATCTAACTTACTGATATTGAATATTACGTTTTTTACGTTGTGTTAAGTACGCCATCTTTTTATCAAACCTTGGTTTTGTGTTCCTCCATATCAACACCTTAAATAAAGACCCTCATACTAGATGTTCTATACAGATCAACACCTTAATTAAAGACCCTCATACTAAATGTTGTTTACAGATCAACACCTTAAATAAAGACCCTCATACTAGATGTTGTATACAGATCAACACCTTAATTAAAGACCATCATACTAGATGTTCTATACAGATCAACACCTTAAATAAAGACCCTCATACTAGATGTTGTTTACAGATCAACACCTTAATTAAAGACAGTCATACTAGATGTTGTTTACAGATCAACACCTTCAAGACTGTCATACTAGATGTTGTTTACAGATCAACACCTTAATTAAAGACCATCATACTAGATGTTCTATACAGATCAACACCTTAAATAAAGACCCTCATACTAGATGTTGTTTACAGATCAACACCTTCAAGGCAGTCATACTAGATGTTCTATACAGATCAACACCTTAAATAAAGACCCTCAAACTAGATGTTGTTTACAGATCAACACCTTCAAGACTGTCATACTAGATGTTCTATACAGATCAACACCTTAAATAAAGACCCTCATACTAGATGTTGTTTACAGATCAACACCTTCAAGACTGTCATACTAGATGTTGTATAATATAATAATAATAATAATAATAATAATAATAATAATAATAATAATAATAATAATATCCCATTTAGCAGACGCTTTTATCCAAAGCTACTTACAGTCATGTGTGCATAAATGTTTACGTATGGGTGGTCCCGGGGATCGAACCCACTACCCTGGCGTTACAAGCGCCATGCTCTACCAATTGAGCTACAGAGGACCACAATACATATCTACATCTTAATATGTAGACATATCTACACCATCATACTAGATGTTGTATACTGGTCAACACCTTAATTAAAGACCATCATACTAGATGTTATATACAGATCAACACCTTAAAGACAATCATGCTAGATGTTATTTACAGATCAACATTAGCAAAATAAATAACAAAATGGGGATGAGGTAGTTGGGGGGGCTAATTTCAGAATGGCTGTGTACAGGTGCAGTGATCTGTAAGGTGCTCTGACAACTGATGCTTAAAGTTAGTGAGGGAGAGAAGTGTCTCCAGCTTCAGAGACTTTTGCAGTTTGTTCCAGTCATTTGCAGCAGAGAACTGGAAGGAATGGCGGCCAAAGGAGGTGTTGGCTTTGGGGATGACCAGTGAGATATACCTGCTGGAACGCATACTATGGGTGGGTGTTGCTATGGTGACCAATGATCTAAGATAAGGCAGGGATTTGACTAGAAGTGATTTATAGATGACCTGGAGCCAGTGCGTTACGAATATGTAGTGAGGACCAGCCAACAAGAGCGTACAGGTCACAGTGGTGGTTAGTATATGGGGCTTTGGTGACAAAACGGATGGCACTGTGATAGACTACATCCAATTTGCTGAGTAAAGTATTGGAGGCTATTTTGTAGTAATTGCCATCGCGAAGTCAAGGATCGGTAGGATAGTCAGTTTTCGGGGGCATGTTTAGCAGCATGAGTGAAGGAGGCTTTGTTGTGAAATAGAAGCCGATTCTAGGTTTAACTTTAGATTGGAGAGTCTGGAAGGAGGAGTTTACGGTCTAACCAACACCTAGGTATTTGTGTTGTCCACATATTCTAAGTCAGACCAGCCGAGAGTAGTGATTCTGTCGAGCAGGCGGGTGCAGCAGCGTTCGATTGAAGAGCATGCATTTAGTTTCACTAGCGTTTAAGAGCAGTTGGAGGAACGGAAGAGTGTTGTATGGCATTGAAGCTCGTTTGGAATTTTGTTAACACAGTGTCAGTGAAGGGCCAGATATATACAAAATGGTGTCGTCTGCGTAGAGGTGGATCTGAGAGTCACCAGCAGCAAAAGCGACATCATTGATATACACTGAGAATAGAGTCGGCCCGAATTGAACCCTGTGGCACTTCCCCATAAGACTGCCAGAGGTCCAGACAACAGGCCCTCTGATTTGACACATTGAACTCTATCTGAGAAGTAGTTGGTGAACCAGGCGAGGCAGTCATTTGAGACACCAAGGCTATTTAGTCTGCCAATAAGAATGCGGTGGTTGACAGAGTCAAAAGCATTGGCCAGGTCGATGAAGATGGCTGCACAGTACTGTCTTTTATCGATCGCGGTTATTATATAATTTAGGACCTTGAGTGTGGCTGAGGTGCACCCATGACCAGCTCGGAAACCAGATTGCATAGCGGAGAAGGTACGGTGGGATTCGAAATGGTCGGTGATCTGTTTGTTAACTAGGCTTTCAAATACTTTCGAAAGGCAGGACAGGATGGATATAGGTCTGTAACAGTTTGGATCTAGAGCATCACTCCCCTTTGAAGATGGGGATGACCGCGGCAGCTTTCCAATCTCTGGGGATCTCAGACGATACAAAAGAGAGGTTGAACAGGCTAGTAATAGGGGTTGCGACAATTTCGCCGGCTAATTTTAGAAAGAAATGGTCCAGATTGTCTAGCCCAGCTGATTTTAAGGGGTGCAGATTTAGCAGCTCTTTCAGGACATCAGCTATCTAAATTTGGGTGAAGGAGAAGGGGGGGTGGAGGCATGGGCAAGTTGCAGGGGAGGGTGCAGAGCTGGTGGCTGGGGTAGGGGTAGCCAGGTGGAAAGCATGGCCAGCCGTAGCAAAATGCTTGTTGAAATTCTCGATTATCTTAGATTTATCGGTGGTGACAGTGTTTCCTAGCCTCAGTGCAGTGGGCAGTTGGGAGGAGGTGCTCTTGTTCTCCATGGACTTTTCAGAGTCCCAAAACTTTTAGGCGTTAGTGCTACAGGATGCAAATTTCTGTTTGAAAAAGCTAGACTTTTCTTTCCTAACTGATTGTGTGTATTGGTTCCTCACTTCCCTGAAAAGTTGCATATCGCGGGGTCTGTTCGATGCTTATGCAGTACGCCACAGGATGTTTTTGTGCTGGTCAAGGGCATCAAGTCTGGGGTGAACCAGGGGCTACATCTGTTCTTAGTTCGGAATTTTTTGAATGGGGCATGCTTATTTATGATGGAGAGGAAAGCACTTTTAAAGAACATCCAGGCATCCTCTACGGAATGATATCTATATCCATCCAGGATACCCGGGCCAGGTCAATTAGAAAGGCATGCTCACTGAAGTGTTTTAGGGAGCGTTTAACAGTGATGAGGGGTGGTCGTTTGACCATGGACCCATTACTGACGCATGCAATGAGGCAGTGATCGCTGAGATCCTGGTTGAAGACAGCGGATGTGTATTTAGAGGGTAAATTAGTCAGGATGATATCTATAAGGGTGCCCATGTTTACGGATTTAGGGTTGTACCTGGTAGGTTCCTTGATAATTTGTGTGAGATTGAGGGCATCTAGTTTTAGATTGTAGGATGTGCCGGGGTGTTAAGCATTATCCCAATTTAGGTCACCACGCAGTACGAACTCTGAGGATAGATGGGGGCAAGCAATTCACATATGGTGTCCAGGGCACAGCTTGGGGCTGAGGGGGGTCTGTAGCAAGTGGCAACAGTGAGAGACTTATTTCTGGAAAGGTGGATTTTTAGAAGTAGATGCTCAAACTGTTTGGGCACAGACCTGGATAGTATGATAGAGCTCTGCAGGTTATCTCTACAGTAGATTGCAACTCCGGCCCCCTTTGGCAGTTCTATCTAGTTGGAAAATGTTGTAGTTCGGAATGAAAATTTCAAAATTGTTGGTGGCCTTCCTAAGCCAAGATTCAGACACTGCTAGAACATCAGGGTTGGCAGAGTGTGCTAACGCAGTGAATAACTCAAACTTGGGGAGGAGACTTCTGATGTTAACCTGCAAGAAACCAAGGCTTTTACATTTACAGAAGTCAACAAATGATAGTGCCTGGGGGGTACAGGTGATACTGGGGGCTACAGGGCCTGGGTTAACCTCTACATCACCAGAGGAACAGAGGAGGAATAGAATAAGGATACGGCTAAAGGCTTTAAGAACTGGTCTTCTAGTGCGTTGGGTACAGAGAAAGTGGGCAGATTTCCGGACGTTGTAGAATAGATTCAGGGCATTATGTACAGACAAGGATATGGAAGGATATGATTACAGTGGAGGTACACCTAAGCATTGGGTAACTATAGATAGCATCACTGGAGGTACCGATTGAGCCGGTCTCCGCGTGTATGGGGGGTGGAACAAAGGAGCTATTTGAGGCAGTTTGAGAGGGACTTGGGTCTCTACAGTGAAATTGTATAATAAGAACTAACCCAAACAGCAATAGGCAAGGCATATTGACATGGGAGAGAGACATAACGCAATCACAGGTGTTATTCGAGAGGGCTAAGACAACAACTGGTAATGGCGACGAAAGTTTGGGCCGAGGCTAAACAGATAAACAGGATGCGGTACCGATGCGGTACTCGAGGCTAGCTGCAACCGAATGGCTGTTGTTGGCTAATATCCACTTCCCGACGTACCAGTTAGCCTTGAGCTAGCCTCGAGCATGGCCCATCTCCCGGCAATCTACCTCTCTGTCAACCGGACAGGCATTAGCTGTGTAGCTGATTGATCATAAGGTCCAGTGAACAGCACTGAGTAAGTCCGGGAGCAGATCGTAGGTTGCTAAAGGCGAGCAGGAGGCACGGCTGTTGATTGCGCGTGCTAGCGGGCCGGGGCTAGCAGATGGATCTTCGTGGTGGTCACAACGGGAAGCCTGTTGAAACCACATCAGACGATTACGTTGGCAGACCAGACGTGATGGATTGGCGGGGCTCCGTATCGACACTAGGAGGTCCCGTCCGTTTAACAGAGATGTAGATTGCCGGGAGATGGGCCTGGCTCGAGGCTAGCTCAAGGCTAGCTGATACGTCGGGAAGTGGATATTAGCCAACAACAGCCATTCGGTTGCAGCTAGCTAGTTGCGATGGTCCGATGTTAAGGTCCAGTGATTCAGTGATTCCGGCAGAAAATCTGATATGCTCTGGGTCGATAGCACGCTGTGCAGACTGGCCGATAATTGTCCAGGCTAGAGCTGGCTGGTAGGTAGTGCAGGCCACGGCCACAGACAATGGTGAAGACCGCTAACAGTGGCTAATAGCAAGTAGCTAGCTAGCTGGCTAGTTTTAGCCGTAGGTTCTTGATAAAAATAAAGAAATAATAGAATCCGTTCAACATTGGGTGAGGCGGGTTGCAGGAAAGGATACTTAGTTAAGGATGGAAAGTGAGAGAGAAATATATACGAATAAAAGAGAAAAAAAAACTAAAAAACAGATCAACACCTTCATTAAAGACATTCATGTCATACTAGATGTTGTTTACAGAGCAACACCTAAACTAAAGACCATCATTGTTCGATCCGGCTGTCTGTAGTCGGGTCCCGGTGTGTCTCCAGTTTCCGAGGGTTCGGGGCACTCCCGCGGAAGGCGCTCTGGTTTCCGCACCTGCTTCCCATTAGCAATCTGCACACCTGGGCCCTAATCAGCACCTTTCTTAGGCTCTGGCCCAACATCCAGTTCCTGCCGGATCGTTAGCCATGAACAGTAGGTGTATCTGCGTATCAGTTTTGAGTGCTAGCGTGAGTTTTGGTTGTTTTGTACTTTGTCGGGTTTTGTGTCCTTACCTCCGTTTTTGTTCCACCTGCAGTCACCCGTCCGAACCTTCACCCCCACCTCTGCCTGATGGTCCAGTGCGGCTGCCGGAAGCCATCACTGGACCAAGTACTGCACACCCCCAACTCCTCACCCACGCCCGCCCGCTCTGTCCCTGGATTATTCTGCACCTTTTTGTTATCTGAATAAACCCTCACTTTCGTTTTCAACTCCCCCTTGTCCTGGTCTGCTTTCTGGGTTCTGGCTGAGGGAACTGTGACAGAGCGATCCGGCTCAATTATGAACCCAGCGGACCTGGACTCCGTTCGCTCATACCATTACGCAGCAGGAGAAGATGTTGGGCCAAAAAGCACGGTACTACAGGAGATAGCGCGGTGTCAGTTCGGAACCTTTCTACCGGCCTGATGGAGGTCCAGAACCAACGCCAGTGGCTCCGGTGGAGGACCCACTAGCGTTTACCCATCTGCCGCTTCCAAAGTTGTGTCCCTCCGTGAGCCCAAGGTTCGGCGGCGGAGAAATATGAGGGGAGCTGGGGAAGATGCCGTTCCTTCCTTATGCAGTGTGGATTGGTGTTCGATCTACAGCCCTACTCTTATGCCACTGACAAGGCTAGGATAGCCTTTTTGATTGAGTTGCTGCGTGGTCGGAGCGCTGGAGTGGGCTTCAGCCGTTTGGGAACGACAGGATACCTGCATGGCTTCATACCAGGGTTCACGGCGAGATGAGAAGCTCTTCCCGAGGCATTCCGTCCGAGGAGGGGCGCAGCTGGCGTCTGTTTCTCTTCACCCAAGGAACTGCTTCGCGTGGCCGACTTCGTGATCGAGTTCAAGGCGTTGGCTGTGGAGAGTGGGTGGAGCGAGGGAGTCTTTTGCAAAGCGGCCTTTTACCAGGGCCTGCTTCGGGCAGCTCAAGGATGAGTTGATCTCTATCACCTAGTGACTGGACAGCTTGGTAGCCTTGTCTGTTCGGGTGGATAATCGAGTCGGGCGAAGGAGGGAGAAGCAATGGGAGTCCGTCCAATCGAGTCAACTTCTCAGTTCCCAGTCGGGTCGGGTGGTGGACCCGAACCGTGCATTCTCCACCACAAGGATTAGTGGAGAGGACCTCTCTCGATTCATGAACCCACATGCAAGTGAGGCGGCGCAGGTTACAGAGGAAATAGCTAAAGACCAATCATACTAGATGTTGTATACATATCAACACCTTCATTAAAGACCCTCATACTAGATGTTGTTTACAGAGCAACACCTTAACTAAAGACCATCATACTAGATGTTGTTTACAGAGCAACACCTAAACTAAAGACCATCATACTAGATGTTCTATACAGATCAACACCTTAATTAAAGACCATCATACTAGATGTTGTATACAGATCAACACCTTAATTAAAGACCCTTACACTAGATGTTGTTTACAGATCATCACCTTCAAGACAGTCATACTAGATGTTGTATGCAGATCAACACATTAAAGACAATCATACAAGATGTTGTTTACAGATCAACACCTTAAATAAAGACCCTCATGCTAGATGTTGTATACAGATCAACACCTTAAACCACAAAGATTCCATCTGCTAGCCCCGGCCCGCTAGCACACGCTAGCCGTGGCCTCTTGCTCGCTACTGCTTTAGCTGCCTCTGAACTCTCCTATTGCTGTTCACCGGATCCATCTGCTAGCCGTGGCCCCCGAACTACCTCCGAACTCTCCTATTGCTGTTCACCGGACCTTATGATAACTCAGCTATACAGCGGATGTCTGCTGGACTGTTCCTTTTTACGGTACCGCATCCTGTTTATGTTTAGCCTCAGCCCAAACTGTGTCGTCATTACCAGCTGTTGTCTTAGCTCTCTCAAATTACACCTGTGATTGCTTTATGCCTCTCTCCCTTGTCAATATGGTTAGCTTATTGTTGTTTCGGTTATTTCTAATTGTACTATTTCACTGTAGATCCCCCAGCCCAGCTAAACCTGCCTTAGATAGCTCCTTTGTCCCACCCCCCATACACGCGGAGACCGACTCAATTGGTGCCTCCAGTGATGCTATCTCTTTCATTGTTACCCAACGCTTAGGTTTACCTCCACTTTACTCATATCCTTCCATATCCTTGTCTGTACATAATGCCATGAATCTTTTCTACAACGCCCGGAAAACTGCCCCAGAAGACCAGTTCTTAAAGCCTTTAGCCGTATCCTTATTCTAGTCCTCCTCTGTTCCTCTGGTGATGTAGAGGCTAACCCTGCAGCCCTCAGTATCACTCCTACTCCCCAGGCGCTATCATTTGTTGTCTTCTGTAATCGCAAAAGCCTTGGTTTCTTGCATGTTAATATCAGAAGTCTCCTTCCTAAGTTTGAGTTATTCACTGCGTTAGCACACTCCGCCAACCCTGATGTTCTAGCAGTGTCTGAATCCTGGCTTAGGAAGGCCACCAAAAATTCTGAAATGTCCATCCCCAACTATAACATTTTCCGTCTAGATAGAACTGCCAAAGGGGGTGGAGTTGCAATCTACTGTAGATATAGCCTGCTGAGCTCTATCATACTATCCAGGTCTGTGCCCAAACAGTTTGAGCTTGTACTTCTAAAAATCCACCATTCCAGAAATAAGTCTCTCACTGTTGCCGCTTGCTACAGACCCCACTCAGCCCCCAGCTGTGCCCTGGACACCATATGTGAATTCATTGCCCCCCATTTATCCTCAGAGTTCGAACTGCTTGGTGATCTAAATTGGGATATGCTTAACACCCCTGACATCCTACAATCCAAACTAGATGCCCTCAATCTCACACAAATGATCAACGAACCTACCAGGTACAACCCTAAATCCGTAAACATGGGTACCCTCATAGATATCATCCTGACTAACTTACCCTCTAAATACACCTCCGCTGTCTTCAACCAGGATCTCAGCGATCACTGCCTTATTGCCTGCATCCGTAACAGGTCTGCGGTCAAATGACCACCCCTCATCACTGTCAAACGCTCCCTAAAACACTTTAGCGAGCAGGCCTTCCTAATTGACCTAGCCCAGGTATCCTGGATGGATATAGATCTCATTCCGTCAGTAGAGGATGCCTGGTTGTTCTTTAAAAGTAATTTCCTCTCAATCTTAAATATACATGCCCCATTCAAAAAATACAGAACTAAGAACAGATATAGCCCCTGGTTCTCCTCAGACTTGACTGCCCTTGACCAGCACAAAAACATCCTGTGGCATACTGCATTAGCATCAAATAGCCCCCGCGATATGCAACTTTTCAGGAAGTTAGGAACCAATATACACAAGCAGTCAGGAAAGCAAAGGCTAACTTTTTCAAACAGAAATATGCATCCTGTAGCACTAACTCCAAAAAGTTTTGGGACACTGTAAAGTCCATGGAGAATAAGAGCACTTCCTCCCAGCTGCCCACTGCACTGAGGCTAGGAAACACTATCACCACCGATAAATCTACAATAATCGAGAATTTCAACAAGCATTTTGCTACGGCTGGCCATGCTTTCCACCTGGCTACCACTACCCCGGCCACCAACTCTGCACCCTCCGCTGCAACTTGCCCATGCCCCCGCCGCCCCCCGCTTCTCCTTCAAACAAATTCAGACAGCTGATGTTCTGAAAGAGCCGCAAAATCTGGACCCCTACAAATCAGCTGGGCTAGACAAACCCTTTCTTTCTAAAACTAGCCGCCAAAATTGTCGCAACCCCTATTACTAGCCTGTTCAACCTCTCTTTCATAACATCTGAGATCCCCAGAGATTGGAAAGCTGCCACGGTCATCCCCCTCTTCAAAGGGGGTGACGCTCTAGATCCAAACTGTTACAGACCTATATCCATCTTGCCCAGCCTTTCGAAAGTATTTGAAAGCCAATTTAACAAACAGATCACCGACCATTTCGAATCCCACCGTACCTTCTCCGCTATGCCTACCTTCTAGACCTGTCTGCTGCCTTTGATACTGTGAACCATCAGATCCTCCTCTCCACCCTCTCCGAGCTGGGCATCTCCAGCGCGGCTCACTCTTGGATTGCGTCCTACCTGACCGATCGCTCCTACCAAGTTGCGTGTCGAGAAGCTGACTCCGTACCACGTGCTCTCACCACTGGTGTCCCCCAGGGCTCAGTTCTAGGCCCTCTCCTATTCTCGCTATACACCAAGTCACTTGGCTCTGTCATATCCAAACATGGCCTCTCCTATCATTGCTACGCTGACGACACACAACTAATCTTCTCCTTTCCCCCTTCTGATAACCAGGTGGCGAATCGCATCTCTGCATGTCTGGCAGACATATCAGTATGGATGACGGATCACCACCTCAAGCTGAACCTTGGCAAGACGGAGCTTCTCTTCCTCCCGGGGAAGGACTGCCTGTTCCATGATCTCGCCATCACGCTTGCCAACTCCGTTGTGTCCTCCTCCCAGAGTGCGAAGAGCCTTGGCGTGACCCTGGACAACACCCTGTCGTTCTCCGCTAACATTAAGGCGGTGACCCGATCCTGTAGGTTCATGCTCTACAACATTCGGAGAGTACGACCCTGCCTTACACAGGAAGCGGCACAGGTCCTAATCCAGGCACTTGTCATCTCCCGTCTGGATTACTGCAACAGCGCTGTTGGCTGGGCTCCCTGCCTGTGCCATTAAACCCCTACAACTCATCAGAATGCCGCAGCCCGTCTGGTGTTCAACCTTCCCAAGTTCTCTCGACGTCACCCCGCTCCTCCGCACACTCCACTGGCTTCCAGTTGAAGCTCGCATCTGCTACAAGACCATGGTGCTTGCCTACGGAGCTGTGAGGGGAACGACACTCCGTACCTTCAGGCTCTGATGGTCCCTACACCCAAACGAGGGCATTGCGTTCATCCACCTCTGGCCTGCTGGCTCCCCTACCTCTGCTTGGAAGCATAGTTCCCGCTCAGCCCAGTCAAAACTGTTCGCTGCTCTGGCACCCCAATGGTGGAACAAGCTCCCTCACGACGCCAGGACAGCGGAGTCACTCACCCCCTTCCGGAGACATTTGAAACCCCACACTCTTTAAGGAATACCTGGGATAGGATAAAGTAATCCTTCTACCCCCAAAAAAAAAAAAATTACATAAAAAAAACAACAGAAAAAAACATTGTAAAGTGGTTATCCTACTGGCTATAAGGTGAATGCACCTATTTGTAAGTCGCTCTGGATAAGAGCGTCTGCTAAATGACGTAAATGTAAATGTGAATGAATACAATCCGGTTTCCGAGCTGGTCATGGGTGCACTTCAGCCACGCTCAAGGTCCTAAACGATATTAGAACCGCGATCGATAATAGACAGTACTGTGCAGCCGTCTTCATCGACCTGGCCAAGGCTTTCGACTCTGTCAACCACTGCATTCTTATTGGCAGACTAAATAGCCTTGGTTTCTCAAATGACTGCCTCGCCTGGTTCACCAACTACTTCTCAGATAGAGTTCAATGTGTCAAATCGAGGGCCTGTTGTCTGGACCTATGGCAGTCTCTATGGGGGTGCCACAGGGTTCAATTCTTGGGCCGACTCTTTTCTCCGTGTATATCAATGATGTCGCTCTTGCTGCTGGTGACTCTCAGATCCACCTCTACGCAGACGACACCATTTTGTATACATCTGGCCCTTCATTGGACACTGTGTTAACAAACCTCCAAACGAGCTTCAATGCCATACAACACTCCTTCAGTAGCCTCCACCTGCTCTTAAACACTAGTAAAACTAAATGCATGCTCTTCAATCGAACGCTGCTGGCACCCGCCCACCCGACTAGAATCACCACTCTCGACGGGTCTGACCTAGAGTATGTGGACAACTACAAATATCTAGGTGTCTGGTTAGACTGTAAACTCTCCTTCCAGACTCACATTAAGAATCTCCAATCCAAAGTTAAATCTAGAATCGGCTTCCTATTTCGCAACAAAGCCTCCTTCACTCATGCTGCCAAACATGCCCTCGTAAAAATGACTATCCTACCGATCCTTGACTTCGGCGATGTCATTTACAAAATAGCCTCCAACACTCTACTCAGCAAATTGGATGTAGTCTATCACAGTTGTTGTTGTTTACAGATCAACACCTTAAATAAAGACCCTCATACTAGATGTTCTATACATATCAACACCTTCATTAAAGACAGTCCTACTAGATGTTCTATACAGATCAACACCTTAGAGACAGTCATACTAGATGTTGTATACAGATCAACACCTTCAAGACAGTCACACCTGATGTTGTATACAGATCAACACCTTAAAGACAATAATACTAGATGTTGTTTACAAAACAACACCTTAAATGAAGACCCTCATGCTAGATGTTGTATACAGATATTCACCTTTAATTAAGTTGTTGATCTGTATAGAAAATCTAGAATGACTGTCTCTAAGGTGTTGATATGTACAGAACATATAGAATGACTGTCTCTAAGGTGTTGATATGTACACAGCTAATTAACCATTACATTTATATTACGTCATTTAGCAGATGCTTGGGGGGTGGGGTAAGGTGGGGGTAGAAGGATTACTTTATCCTATCCCAGGGATTCCTTAAAGAGGTGGGGTGTCAAGTGTCTACGGAAGGTGGTGAGTGACTCCGCTGTCCTGGCGTCGTGAGGGAGCTTGTTACACCAATGGGGTGCCAGAGCAGCGAACATTTTAGACCATGTGGGCCTGTAGTTGTACCCTATACCTGGATGTCTTCAGAACCCTAACCCTAACCACCTCCACCCAGTACCCTTCCCTGAACCTTAGTCACTGTTCTAGCTGCCTCCACAAAGTACCCTGCCCTGAACCGTAGTCACTGTTCTAGCTGCCTCCACAAAGTACCCTTCCCTGAATATTAGTCACTGTTTTGCTGCCTCCACCCAGTACCCTGCCCTGAACCTTAGTCACTGTTCTAGCTGCCTCCACCCGGTACCTTGCCCTGAACCATAGTCACTGTTCTAGCTGCCTCCACCCAGTACCCTGCCCTGAACCTTAGTCACTGTTCTAGCTGCCTCCACCCAGTACCCTGCCCTGAACCTTAGTCACTGTTCTAGCCAGCCTCCACCCAGTACCCTGCCCTAAACCTTAGTCACTGTTCTAGCCAGCCTCCAACCAGTACCCTGCCCTGAACCTTAGTCACTGTTCTAGCTGCCTCCACAAAGTACACTGCCCTGAACCTTAGTCACTGTTCTAGCTGCATCCACCCAGTACCCTGCCCTGAACCGTAGTCACTGTTCTAGCCAGCCTCCACCCAGTACCCTGCCCTGAACCTTAGTCACTGTTCTAGCTGCCTCCACAAAGTACCCTGCCCTGAACATTAGTCACTGTTTAGCTGCCTCCACCCAGTACCCTGCCCTGAACCTTAGTCACTGTTCTAGCTGCCTCCACCCAGTACCCTGCCCTGAACCTTAGTCACTGTTCTAGCCAGCCTCCACCCAGTACCCTGCCCTGAACCTTAGTCACTGTTCTAGCCAGCCTCCACCCAGTACCCTGCCCTGAACCTTAGTCACTGTTCTAGCCAGCCTCCAACCAGTACCCTGCCCTGAACCTTAGTCACTGTTCTAGCTGCCTCCACCCAGTACCCTGCCCTGAACCTTAGTCACTGTTCTAGGTGCCTCCACAAAGTACCCTGCCCTGAACATTAGTCACTGTTTAGCTGCCTCCACCCAGTACCCTGCCCTGAACCTTAGTCACTGTTCTAGCCAGCCTTTACCCAGTACCCTGCCCTGAACCATAGTCACTGTTCTAGCTGCCTCCACCCAGTACCCTGCCCTGAACCTTAGTCACTGTTCTAGCTGCCTCCACCCAGTACCCTGCCCTGAACCTTCGTCACGGTTCTAGCCAGCCTCCACCCAGTACCCTGCCCTAAACCTTAGTGCTGTTCTAGCCAGCCTCCAACCAGTACCCTGCCCTGAACCTTAGTCACTGTTCTAGCTGCCTCCACAAAGTACACTGCCCTGAACCTTAGTCACTGTTCTAGCTGCATCCACCCAGTACCCTGCCCTGAACCGTAGTCACTGTTCTAGCCAGCCTCCACCCAGTACCCTGCCCTGAACCTTAGTCACTGTTCTAGCTGCCTCCACAAAGTACCCTGCCCTGAACATTAGTCACTGTTTAGCTGCCTCCACCCAGTACCCTGCCCTGAACCTTAGTCACTGTTCTAGCTGCCTCCACCCAGTACCCTGCCCTGAACCTTAGTCACTGTTCTAGCCAGCCTCCACCCAGTACCCTGCCCTGAACCTTAGTCACTGTTCTAGCCAGCCTCCACCCAGTACCCTGCCCTGAACCTTAGTCACTGTTCTAGCCAGCCTCCAACCAGTACCCTGCCCTGAACCTTAGTCACTGTTCTAGCTGCCTCCACCCAGTACCCTGCCCTGAACCTTAGTCACTGTTCTAGGTGCCTCCACAAAGTACCCTGCCCTGAACATTAGTCACTGTTTAGCTGCCTCCACCCAGTACCCTGCCCTGAACCTTAGTCACTGTTCTAGCCAGCCTTTACCCAGTACCCTGCCCTGAACCTTAGTCACTGTTCTAGCTGCCTCCACAAAGTACCCTGCCCTGAACCTTATTCACTGTTCCAGCCAGCCTCCACCCAGTACCCTGCCCTGAACCTTAGTCACTGTTCTAGCTGCCTCCACAAAGTACCCTGCCCTGAACCTTAGTCACTGTTCTAGCTGCCTCCACCCGGTACCTTGCCCTGAACCTTAGTCACTGTTCTAGCTGCCTCCACCCAGTACCCTGCCCTGAACCTTAGTCACTGTTCTAGCTGCCTCCACCCAGTACCCTCTCCTGAATCTTAGTCACTGTTCGAGCTGCCTCCACCCAGTACCCTGCCCTGACCCTTAGTCACTGTTCTAGCTGCCTCCACCCAGTACCCTGCCCTGAACCTTAGTCACTGTTCTAGCTGCCTCCTCCCAGTACCCTGCCCCAAACCTTAGTCTCTGTTCTAGCTTCCTCCACCCAGAACCCTGCCCTGAATCTTAGTCACTGTTCTAGCTGCCTCCACCCAGTACCCTGTCCTGAACCTTAGTCACTGTTCTAGCTGCCTCCACCCAGTACCCTGCCCTGAACCTTAGTCACTGTTCTAGCTGCCTCTACCCAGTACCCTGCCCTGAACCTTAGTCACTGTTCTAGCTGCCTCCACCCAGTACCCTGCCCTGAACCATAGTCATTGTTCTAGCTGCCTCCACAAAGTACCCTGCCCTGAACATTAGTTACTGTTTAGCTGCCTCCACCTAGTACCCTGCCCTGAACCTTAGTCACTGTTCTAGCCAGCCTCCACCCAGTACCCTGCCCTAAACCTTAGTCACTGTTCTAGCCAGCCTCCAACCAGTACCCTGCCCTGAACCTTAGTCACTGTTCTAGCTGCCTCCACAAAGTACACTGCCCTGAACCTTAGTCACTGTTCTAGCTGCCTCCACCCAGTACCCTGCCCTGAACCGTAGTCACTGTTCTAGGTGCCTCCACAAAGTACCCTGACCTGAACATTAGTCACTGTTTAGCTGCCTCCACCCAGTACCCTGCCCTGAACCTTAGTCACTGTTCTAGCCAGCCTCCAACCAGTACCCTGCCCTGAACCTTAGTCACTGTTCTAGCTGCCTCCACCCAGTACCCTGCCCTGAACCTTAGTCACTGTTCGAGGTGCCTCCACAAAGTACCCTGCCCTGAACATTAGTCACTGTTTAGCTGCCTCCACCCAGTACCCTGCCCTGAACCTTAGTCACTGTTCTAGCCAGCCTCCACCCAGTACCCTGCCCTGAACCTTAGTCACTGTTCTAGCTGCCTCCACAAAGTACCCTGCCCTGAATCTTAGTCACTGTTCCAGCCAGCCTCCACCCAGTACCCTGCCCTGAACCCTAGTCACTGTTCTAGCTGCCTCACAAAGTACCCTGCCCTGAACCTTAGTCACTGTTCTAGCTGCCTCCACCCGGTACCTTGCCCTGAACCTTAGTCACTGTTCTAGCTGCCTCCACCCAGTACCCTGCCCTGAACCTTAGTCACTGTTCTAGCTGCCTCCACCCAGTACCCTCTCCTGAACCTTAGTCACTGTTCTAGCTGCCTCCACCCAGTACCCTGCCCTGTCCCTTAGTCACTGTTCTAGCTGCCTCCACCCAGTACCCTGCCCTGAACCTTAGTCACTGTTCTAGCTGCCTCCTCCCAGTACCCTGCCCCAAACCTTAGTCTCTGTTCTAGCTTCCTCCACCCAGAACCCTGCCCTGAATCTTAGTCACTGTTCTAGCTGCCTCCACCCAGTACCCTGTCCTGAACCTTAGTCACTGTTCTAGCTGCCTCCACTCCAGTACCCTGCCCTGAACCTTAGTCACTGTTCTAGCTGCCTCCACCCAGTACCCTGCCCTGAACCTTAGTCACTGTTCTAGCCAGCCTATACCCAGTACCCTGCCCTGAACCTTAGTCACTGTTCTAGCTGCCTCCACAAAGTACCCTGCCCTGAACCTTATTCACTGTTCCAGCCAGCCTCCACCCAGTACCCTGCCCTGAACCTTAGTCACTGTTCTAGCTGCCTCCACAAAGTACCCTGCCCTGAACCTTAGTCACTGTTCTAGCTGCCTCCCACCCGGTACCTTGCCCTGAACCTTAGTCACTGTTCTAGCTGCCTCCACCCAGTACCCTGCCCTGAACCTTAGTCACTGTTCTAGCTGCCTCCACCCAGTACCCTCTCCTGAACCTTAGTCACTGTTCGAGCTGCCTCCACCCAGTACCCTGCCCTGACCCTTAGTCACTGTTCTAGCTGCCTCCACCCAGTACCCTGCCCTGAACCTTAGTCACTGTTCTAGCTGCCTCCTCCCAGTACCCTGCCCCAAACCTTAGTCTCTGTTCTAGCTTCCTCCACCCAGAACCCTGCCCTGAATCTTAGTCACTGTTCTAGCTGCCTCCACCCAGTACCCTGTCCTGAACCTTAGTCACTGTTCTAGCTGCCTCCACCCAGTACCCTGCCCTGAACCTTAGTCACTGTTCTAGCTGCCTCTACCCAGTACCCTGCCCTGAACCTTAGTCACTGTTCTAGCTGCCTCCACCCAGTACCCTGCCCTGAACCATAGTCATTGTTCTAGCTGCCTCCACAAAGTACCCTGCCCTGAACATTAGTCACTGTTTAGCTGCCTCCACCTAGTACCCTGCCCTGAACCTTAGTCACTGTTCTAGCCAGCCTCCACCCAGTACCCTGCCCTAAACCTTAGTCACTGTTCTAGCCAGCCTCCAACCAGTACCCTGCCCTGAACCTTAGTCACTGTTCTAGCTGCCTCCACAAAGTACACTGCCCTGAACCTTAGTCACTGTTCTAGCTGCCTCCCACCCAGTACCCTGCCCTGAACCGTAGTCACTGTTCTAGGTGCCTCCACAAAGTACCCTGACCTGAACATTAGTCACTGTTTAGCTGCCTCCACCCAGTACCCTGCCCTGAACCTTAGTCACTGTTCTAGCCAGCCTCCAACCAGTACCCTGCCCTGAACCTTAGTCACTGTTCTAGCTGCCTCCACCCAGTACCCTGCCCTGAACCTTAGTCACTGTTCCTAGGTGCCTCCACAAAGTACCCTGCCCTGAACATTAGTCACTGTTTGCTGCCTCCACCCAGTACCCTGCCCTGAACCTTAGTCACTGTTCTAGCCAGCCTCCACCCAGTACCCTGCCCTGAACCTTAGTCACTGTTCTAGCTGCCTCCACAAAGTACCCTGCCCTGAACCTTATTCACTGTTCCAGCCAGCCTCCACCCAGTACCCTGCCCTGAACCCTAGTCACTGTTCTAGCTGCCTCCACAAAGTACCCTGCCCTGAACCTTAGTCACTGTTCTAGCTGCCTCCACCCAGTACCCTGTCCTGAACCTTAGTCACTGTTCTAGCTGCCTCCACCCAGTACCCTGCCCTGAACCTTAGTCACTGTTCTAGCTGCCTCTACCCAGTACCCTGCCCTGAACCTTAGTCACTGTTCTAGCTGCCTCCACCCAGTACCCTGCCCTGAACCATAGTCATTGTTCTAGCTGCCTCCACAAAGTACCCTGCCCTGAACATTAGTTACTGTTTAGCTGCCTCCACCTAGTACCCTGCCCTGAACCTTAGTCACTGTTCTAGCCAGCCTCCACCCAGTACCCTGCCCTAAACCTTAGTCACTGTTCTAGCCAGCCTCCAACCAGTACCCTGCCCTGAACCTTAGTCACTGTTCTAGCTGCCTCCACAAAGTACACTGCCCTGAACCTTAGTCACTGTTCTAGCTGCCTCCACCCAGTACCCTGCCCTGAACCGTAGTCACTGTTCTAGGTGCCTCCACAAAGTACCCTGACCTGAACATTAGTCACTGTTTAGCTGCCTCCACCCAGTACCCTGCCCTGAACCTTAGTCACTGTTCTAGCCAGCCTCCAACCAGTACCCTGCCCTGAACCTTAGTCACTGTTCTAGCTGCCTCCACCCAGTACCCTGCCCTGAACCTTAGTCACTGTTCGAGGTGCCTCCACAAAGTACCCTGCCCTGAACATTAGTCACTGTTTAGCTGCCTCCACCCAGTACCCTGCCCTGAACCTTAGTCACTGTTCTAGCCAGCCTCCACCCAGTACCCTGCCCTGAACCTTAGTCACTGTTCTAGCTGCCTCCACAAAGTACCCTGCCCTGAATCTTAGTCACTGTTCCAGCCAGCCTCCACCCAGTACCCTGCCCTGAACCCTAGTCACTGTTCTAGCTGCCTCCACAAAGTACCCTGCCCTGAACCTTAGTCACTGTTCTAGCTGCCTCCACCCGGTACCTTGCCCTGAACCTTAGTCACTGTTCTAGCTGCCTCCACCCAGTACCCTGCCCTGAACCTTAGTCACTGTTCTAGCTGCCTCCACCCAGTACCCTCTCCTGAACCTTAGTCACTGTTCTAGCTGCCTCCACCCAGTACCCTGCCCTGACCCTTAGTCACTGTTCTAGCTGCCTCCACCCAGTACCCTGCCCCTGAACCTTAGTCACTGTTCTAGCTGCCTCCTCCCAGTACCCTGCCCCAAACCTTAGTCTCTGTTCTAGCTTCCTCCACCCAGAACCCTGCCCTGAATCTTAGTCACTGTTCTAGCTGCCTCCACCCAGTACCCTGTCCTGAACCTTAGTCACTGTTCTAGCTGCCTCCACCCAGTACCCTGCCCTGAACCTTAGTCACTGTTCTAGCTGCCTCCACCCAGTACCCTGCCCTGAACCTTAGTCACTGTTCTAGCCAGCCTATACCCAGTACCCTGCCCTGAACCTTAGTCACTGTTCTAGCTGCCTCCACAAAGTACCCTGCCCTGAACCTTATTCACTGTTCCAGCCAGCCTCCCACCCAGTACCCTGCCCTGAACCTTAGTCACTGTTCTAGCTGCCTCCACAAAGTACCCTGCCCTGAACCTTAGTCACTGTTCTAGCTGCCTCCACCCGGTACCTTGCCCTGAACCTTAGTCACTGTTCTAGCTGCCTCCACCCAGTACCCTGCCCTGAACCTTAGTCACTGTTCTAGCTGCCTCCACCCAGTACCCTCTCCTGAACCTTAGTCACTGTTCGAGCTGCCTCCACCCAGTACCCTGCCCTGACCCTTAGTCACTGTTCTAGCTGCCTCCACCCAGTACCCTGCCCTGAACCTTAGTCACTGTTCTAGCTGCCTCCTCCCAGTACCCTGCCCCAAACCTTAGTCTCTGTTCTAGCTTCCTCCACCCAGAACCCTGCCCTGAATCTTAGTCACTGTTCTAGCTGCCTCCACCCAGTACCCTGTCCTGAACCTTAGTCACTGTTCTAGCTGCCTCCACCCAGTACCCTGCCCTGAACCTTAGTCACTGTTCTAGCTGCCTCACCCAGTACCCTGCCCTGAACCTTAGTCACTGTTCTAGCTGCCTCCACCCAGTACCCTGCCCTGAACCATAGTCATTGTTCTAGCTGCCTCCACAAAGTACTCCTGCCCTGAACATTAGTCACTGTTTAGCTGCCTCCACCTAGTACCCTGCCCTGAACCTTAGTCACTGTTCTAGCCAGCCTCCACCCAGTACCCTGCCCTAAACCTTAGTCACTGTTCTAGCCAGCCTCCAACCAGTACCCTGCCCTGAACCTTAGTCACTGTTCTAGCTGCCTCCACAAAGTACACTGCCCTGAACCTTAGTCACTGTTCTAGCTGCCTCCACCCAGTACCCTGCCCTGAACCGTAGTCACTGTTCTAGGTGCCTCCACAAAGTACCCTGACCCTGAACATTAGTCACTGTTTAGCTGCCTCCACCCAGTACCCTGCTCCTGAACCTTAGTCACTGTTCTAGCCAGCCTCCAACCAGTACCCTGCCCTGAACCTTAGTCACTGTTCTAGCTGCCTCCACCCAGTACCCTGCCCTGAACCTTAGTCACTGTTCTAGGTGCCTCCACAAAGTACCCTGCCCTGAACATTAGTCACTGTTTAGCTGCCTCCACCCAGTACCCTGCCCTGAACCTTAGTCACTGTTCTAGCCAGCCTCCACCCAGTACCCTGCCCTGAACCTTAGTCACTGTTCTAGCTGCCTCCACAAAGTACCCTGCCCTGAACCTTATTCACTGTTCCAGCCAGCCTCCACCCAGTACCCTGCCCTGAACCCTAGTCACTGTTCTAGCTGCCTCCACAAAGTACCCTGCCCTGAACCTTAGTCACTGTTCTAGCTGCCTCCACCCGGTACCTTGCCCTGAACCTTAGTCACTGTTCTAGCTGCCTCCACCCAGTACCCTGCCCTGAACCTTAGTCACTGTTCTAGCTGCCTCCACCCAGTACCCTCTCCTGAACCTTAGTCACTGTTCTAGCTGCCTCCACCCAGTACCCTGCCCTGAACCTTAGTCACTGTTCTAGCTGCCTCCTCCCAGTACCCTGCCCCAAACCTTAGTCTCTGTTCTAGCTTCCTCCACCCAGAACCCTGCCCTGAATCTTAGTCACTGTTCTAGCTGCCTCCACCCAGTACCCTGTCCTGAACCTTAGTCACTGTTCTAGCTGCCTCCACCCAGTACCCTGCCCTGAACCTTAGTCACTGTTCTAGCTGCCTCTACCCAGTACCCTGCCCTGAACCTTAGTCACTGTTCTAGCTGCCTCCACCCAGTACCCTGCCCTGAACCATAGTCATTGTTCTAGCTGCCTCCACAAAGTACCCTGCCCTGAACATTAGTGACTGTTTAGCTGCCTCCACCTAGTACCCTGCCCTGAACCTTAGTCACTGTTCTAGCCAGTCTCCACCCAGTACCCTGCCCTAAACCTTAGTCACTGTTCTAGCCAGCCTCCAACCAGTACCCTGCCCTGAACCTTAGTCACTGTTCTAGCTGCCTCCACAAAGTACACTGCCCTGAACCTTAGTCACTGTTCTAGCTGCCTCCACCCAGTACCCTGCCCTGAACCGTAGTCACTGTTCTAGCCAGCCTCCACCCAGTACCCTACCCTGAACCTTAGTCACTGTTCTAGGTGCCTCCACAAAGTACCCTGCCCTGAACATTAGTCACTGTTTAGCTGCCTCCACCCAGTACCCTGCCCTGAACCTTAGTCACTGTTCTAGCCAGCCTCCACCCAGTACCCTGCCCTGAACCTTAGTCACTGTTCTAGCTGCCTCCACAAAGTACCCTGCCCTGAACCTTATTCACTGTTCTAGCCAGCCTCCACCCAGTACCCTGCCCTGAACCTTAGTCACTATTCTAGCTGCCTCCACAAAGTACCCTGCCCTGAACCTTAGTCACTGTTCTAGCTGCCTACACAAAGTACCCTGCCCTGAACCTTAGTCACTGTTCTAGCCAGCCTCCACCCAGTACCCTGCCCTGAACCTTAGTCACTGTTCTAGCCAGCACCAACCAGTACCCTGCCCTGAACCTTAGTCACTGTTCTATCTGCCTCTACAAAGTACACTGCCCTGAACCTTAGTCACTGTTCTAGCTGCCTCCACCCAGTAACCTGCCCTGAACCTTAGTCACTGTTCTAGCTGCCTCCACCCAGTACCCTGCCCTGAACCTTAGTCACTGTTCTAGCTGCCTCCACCCAGTACCCTGCCCTGAACCTTGAGTCACTGTTCCTAGCTGCCTCCACCCAGTACCCTGCCCCAAACCTTAGTCTCTGTTCTAGCTTCCTCCACCCAGAACCCTGCCCTGAATCTTAGTCACTGTTCTAGCTGCATCCACCCAGTACCCTGTCCTGAACCTTAGTCACTGTTCTAGCTGCCTCCACCCAGTACCCTGCCCTGAACCTTAGTCACTGTTCTAGCTGCCTCTACCCAGTACCCTGCCCTGAACCTTAGTCACTGTTCTAGCTGCCTCCACCCAGTACCCTGCCCTGAACCGTAGTCATTGTTCTAGCCAGCCTCCACAAAGTACCCTGCCCTGAACATTAGTCACTGTTTAGCTGCCTCCACCCAGTACCCTGCCCTGAACCTTAGTCACTGTTCTAGCCAGCCTCCACCCAGTACCCTGCCCTGAACCTTAGTCACTGTTCTAGCTGCCTCCACCCAGTACCCTGCCCTGCACCTTAGTCACTGTTCTAACCAGCCTCCACCCAGCACCCTGCCCTGAACCTTATCACTGTTCTAGCCAGCCTCCACCCAGTACCCTGCCCTGAACCTTAGTCACTGTTCTAGCTGCCTCCACCCAGTACCCAGCCCTGAACCTTAGTCACTGTTCTAGCCAGCACCAACCAGTACCCTGCCCTGAACCTTAGTCACTGTTCTATCTGCCTCTACAAAGTACACTGCCCTGAACCTTAGTCACTGTTCTAGCTGCCTCCACCCAGTAACCTGCCCTGAACCTTAGTCACTGTTCTAGCTGCCTCCACCCAGTACCCTGCCCTGAACCTTAGTCACTGTTCTAGCTGCCTCCACCCAGTACCCTGCCCTGAACCTTAGTCACTGTTCTAGCTGCCTCCACCCAGTACCCTGCCCCAAACCTTAGTCTCTGTTCTAGCTTCCTCCACCCAGAACCCTGCCCTGAATCTTAGTCACTGTTCTAGCTGCATCCACCCAGTACCCTGTCCTGAACCTTAGTCACTGTTCTAGCTGCCTCCACCCAGTACCCTGCCCTGAACCTTAGTCACTGTTCTAGCTGCCTCTACCCAGTACCCTGCCCTGAACCTTAGTCACTGTTCTAGCTGCCTCCACCCAGTACCCTGCCCTGAACCGTAGTCATTGTTCTAGCCAGCCTCCACAAAGTACCCTGCCCTGAACATTAGTCACTGTTTAGCTGCCTCCACCCAGTACCCTGCCCTGAACCTTAGTCACTGTTCTAGCCAGCCTTCCACCCAGTACCCTGCCCTGAACCTTAGTCACTGTTCTAGCTGCCTCCACCCAGTACCCTGCCCTGCACCTTAGTCACTGTTCTAACCAGCCTCCACCCAGCACCCTGCCCTGAACCTTATCACTGTTCTAGCCAGCCTCCACCCAGTACCCTGCCCTGAACCTTAGTCACTGTTCTAGCTGCCTCCACCCAGTACCCTGCCCTGAACCTTAGTCACTGTTCTAGCTGCCTCCACCCAGTACCCTGCCCTGAACCTTAGTCACTGTTCTAGGTGCCTCCACCCAGTACCCTGCCCTGAACCTTAGTCACTGTTCTAGCTGCCTCCACCCAGTACCCTGCCCTGAACCTTAGTCACTGTTCTAGCTGCCTCCACCCAGTACCCTGCCCTGAACCTTAGTCACTTTCTAGCTGCCTCCACCCAGTACCCTGCCCTGAACCTTAGTCACTGTTCTAGCTGCCTCCACCCAGTACCCTGCCCTGAACCTTAGTCACTGTTCTAGCTGCCTCCACCCAGTACCCTGCCCCAAACCTTAGTCTCTGTTCTAGCTTCCTCCACCCAGAACCCTGCCCTGAATCTTAGTCACTGTTCTAGCTGCATCCACCCAGTACCCTGTCCTGAACCTTAGTCACTGTTCTAGCTGCCTCTACCCAGTACCCTGCCCTGAACCTTAGTCACTGTTCTAGCTGCCTCCACCCAGTACCCTGCCCTGAACCGTAGTCATTGTTCTAGCTGCCTCCACAAAGTACCCTGCCCTGAACATTAGTCACTGTTTAGCTGCCTCCACCCAGTACCCTGCCCTGAACCTTAGTCACTGTTCTAGCCAGCCTCCACCCAGTACCCTGCCCTGAACCTTAGTCACTGTTCTAGCTGCCTCCACCCAGTACCCTGCCCTGCACCTTAGTCACTGTTCTAACCAGCCTCCACCCAGCACCCTACCCTGAACCTTATCACTGTTCTAGCCAGCCTCCACCCAGTACCCTGCCCTGAACCTTAGTCACTGTTCTAGCTGCCTCCACCCAGTACCCTGCCCTGAACCTTATCCCTGTTCTAGCTGCCTCCACCCAGTACCCTGCCCTGAACCTTAGTCACTGTTCTAGCTGCCTCCACCCAGTACCCTGCCCTGAACCTTAGTCACTGTTCTAGCTGCCTCCACCCAGTACCCTGCCCTGAACCTTAGTCACTGTTCTAGCTGCCTCCACCCAGTACCCTGCCCTGAACCTTGGTCACTGTTCTAGCTGCCTCCACCCAGTACCCTGCCCTGAACCTTATCCCTGTTCTAGCTGCCTCCACCCAGTACCCTGCCCTGAACCTTAGTCACTGTTCTAGCTGCCTCCACCCAGTACCCTGCCCTGAACCTTAGTCACTGTTCTAGCCAGCCTCCACCCAGTACCCTGCCCTGAACCTTAGTCACTGTTCTAGCTGCCTCCACCCAGTACCCTGCCCTGAACCTTAGTCACTGTTCTAGCTGCCTCCACCCAGTACCCTGCCCTGAACCTTAGTCACTGTTCTAGCTGCCTCCACCCAGTACCCAGCCCTGAACCTTAGTCACTGTTCTAGCTGCCTCCACCCAGTACCCTGCCCTGAACCTTAGTCACTGTTCTAGCTGCCTCCACCCAGTACCCAGCCCTGAACCTTAGTCACTGTTCTAGCTGCCTCCACCCAGTACCCTGCCCTGAACCTTATCCCTGTTCTAGCTGCCTCCACCCAGTACCCTGCCTCCACCCAGTACCCTGCCTCCACCCAGTACCCTTCCTCCACCCAGTACCCTGCCTCCACCCAGTACCCTGCCTCCACCCAGTACCCTGCCTCCACCCAGTACCCTGCCTCCACCCAGTACCTTGCCCTGAACCTATACCTATTAATATAGCTTTCATTAAACATGGTGGTCAAAGGTATCTCGCTCACCATGTTGAGAAGTCTGTGTCAGCACCTTGCCTCCCTCACCGTTTCTCACCTCCCTCCCTCCCCCCTCCACCCTCTCTCCCTCCCCATTAACAGAACATTTATTATATACACATAGTAATCTCATTATTGTTTTAAATGACCTTTTAAACTGCGTATGAACCAAAAACCCTGTTGTTTTGACAAGTGGCAATAAATCACTCATATTGATTAGGTTGGAAATGTATGCACTGTTGAAACTACCACAACTCAGAAAACACATGGAAACTGGAGATTTGTCTACGGTACTGGTTAAAGGACAACCTGCAGAACACGGTTAGCTAGATTTTGGAATTTTGCATTTTGATATGGGAGTCACCAAAACAGAAAGGGAAATTCAACACTGTTTTGTCAATCACTCATCGATTATCAAGTTGAAATCAATAGCGAGAGAAGGGGGGTTGCATGTAATGTTAAAACTATAATTAAGTTACACCAGGCGCCCTGGACTAGAGCGTCCGTAGGCAGCAGGTTGAATGTTTGACGTACCTAGTGAGTGCATAGATATTTGTAACTTTCGTATAGTCCCACGTGGGAATTGAACCCACAACCCTGGCGTTGCACGCGACATTCTCTACCAACAGAGCCACATGAGACAGAACAAACATGCAGACAGACAGACAGACAGACAGACAGACAGACAGACAGACAGACAGACAGACAGACAGACAGACAGACAGACAGACAGACAGACAGACAGACAGAAAGAGAGAAAGAAAGACAGACAGACAGACAGGTCGCAGTTGTAAATGAGAACTTGTTCTCAACTGGCTTACCTGGTTAAATAAAGGTGAAAAAAAGAAAAAGAAAAAACAGGCAGACAAGAAGACACATTTTACATTTTAGTCATTTAGCAGACGCTCTTATCCAGAGCGACTTACAGTTAGTGAGTACATACATTTTTTTTTTTTATATACTGGCCCCCCGTGGGAAGACATACAGACAGACAGACTATGCTCACTGAGTCTGTACACAGTCAAGGATTTTCTTAACTTGGGGTCAGTTACAGTGGTCAGGTATTCTGCCACTGTGTACTCTCTGATACCATTCCAATTTGGTCTGTTTTTAGGTTAATTTTTTCCAGTGTGTCAAATTGTTTTCTTTTTGCTTTCTCATAATTTGGTTGGGTCTAATTGTGTTGCTCTGTGGGGTCAGTTTGTGTTTGTGAACAGAGCCCCAGAACCAGCTGGCTGAGGGGACTCTTCTCCAGGTTAATCTCTCTGTAGGTGAGGGCTTTGTGATGGAATGTGTGGGCATCGCTTCCTTTTAGGTGGTTGTAGAATTTAACAGCTTTTTTTCTGGATTTTGATAACTAGCGGGTATAGTCCTAATTATGTTCCCTTTGCAGAATTCTGATTGTCTCAATTGGGTGTTTGTCCCATTTTGTGAATTATTGGTTGGTGAGCGGACCCCAGACCTCACAACCATAGAAGGCAATGGGTTCTATAACTGATTGAAGTACTTTTAGCCAGATCCTAATTGGGATGTTGAGTTTTATGTTCCTTTTGATGGCGTAGAAGGCAATTCTTGCCTTGTCTCTCAGATCATTCACAGCCTTACCTGTGGTGTTGATGATGAGGCAGAGGGAAGTATATATTTTTTGTGTGCTCTAGGACAACAGTGTCTAGATAGAATTTGCATTTGTTGTCTTGGCTACTGCACCTTTTTTGGAACACCATTATTTTTGGCTTAATGAGATTTACTGTCAGGGCCCAGGTCTGACAGAATCTGAGCAGAAGACATAGGTGCTGCT
The DNA here is from genome assembly GCF_020615455.1 of Coregonus clupeaformis. Lineage (NCBI taxonomy): Eukaryota > Metazoa > Chordata > Actinopteri > Salmoniformes > Salmonidae > Coregonus > Coregonus clupeaformis. The sequence goes on from NW_025533965.1 coordinate 80,260, forward strand.
GTAGGCCCTCCTTGGTTGGGGACAGAAACACCAGATCATTAGCAAACAGTAGACATTTGACTTCAGATTCTAGTAGGGTGAGGCCAGGTGATGCAGACTGTTCTAGTGCCCTCGCCAATTCGTTGATATACACTACCGGTCAAACATTTTAGAACACCTACTCATTCAAGGGTTTTTCTTTTCTTTTTACTATTTTCTACATTGTAGAATAACAGTGAAGACATCAAAACTATGAAATAACACATATGGAATCATGTAGTAACCAAAAAAGTGTTAAACAAATCAAAATACATTTTATATTTGAGATTCTTCAAAGTAGCCACCCTTTGCCTTGATGACAGCTTTGCACACTCTTGGCATTCTCTCAACCAGCTTCACCTGGAATGCTTTTCCAACTGTCTTGAAGGAGTTCCCACGTATGCTGAGCACTTGTTGGCTGCTTTTCCTTCACTCTGCGGTCCGACTCATCCCAAACCATCTCAATTTGGTTGAGGTCGGGGGATTGTGGAGGCCAGGTCATCTGATGCAGCACTCCATCACTCTCCTTCTTGGTCAAATAGCTCTTACACAGCCTGGAGGTGTGTTGGGTCATTATCTTGTTGAAAAACAAATGATAGTCCCACTAAGCCCAAACCAGATGGGATGGCGTATCGCTGCAGAATGCTGTGGTAGCCATACTGGTTAAGTGTGCCTTGAATTCTAAATAAATCACAGACAGTGTCACCAGCAAAGCACCCCCACACCATAACACCTCCTCCTCCATGCTTTACGGTGGGAAATATACATGCAGAGATAATCCGTTCACCCACATCATGTATCACAAAGACAAGGCGGTTGGAATCAAAAATCTCCAATTTGGACTCATCAGACCAAAGGACACATTTCCACGACAGACAGACAGACAGACAGACAGACAGACAGACAGACAGACAGACAGACAGACAGACAGACACACAAATGAAAGGAAAGACAGACAGACCAATATTGAGAATGTTCATATTGTTTATTAGGTTTATTTGAGTACATGTTTATCAGGGTGCGCACACACACTCACACACACACACACACACACACACACACACTTTCTCTCTCAATTTCATTCAATTCTCTCTCTAGGTGCAGTTCTGGGCCAGACAGTCACAGGCGGTGACAGACAGAACGTTGTGATGCGTCAGGGTTCCATTAGAACACAGCAGCGGAACACTCAGAGGCTCTGTCGCCACGGCAGCACAACACACACACTCCCTCTCCACAGCGTTAGTCTCCAGGGAATACACACTCTTACTACGACACTTCCCCTGAGAGAGAGAGAGAGAGAGAGAGAGTTGTTGGGGGAAAAACATTATAAAATCATTGTACACAAACAACAAGTGTGCAGTTAAAATTGGCAATAAACACACAGATTTCTTTCCTCAGGGCCATGGGGTGAGACAGGGATGCAGCTTGAGCCCCACCCTCTTCAACAAATACCGGTCAAACGTTTTAGAACACCTACTCATTCAAGGGTTTTTCTTTATTTTTACTATTTTCTACATTGTAGAATAAGACAAAACTATATTGAAGACATCAAAACTATGAAATAACACATATGGAATCATGTAGTAACCAAATAAGTGCTGAACAAATCAAAATATATTTGAGATTTGAGATTCTTCAAATAGCCAACCTTAGCCTTGATGGCAGCTTTGCACACTCTTGGCATTCTCTCAACCAGCTTCATTAGGTAGTCCTCTGGAATGCATTTCAATTAACAGGTGTGCCTTCTTAAAAGTTAATTTGTGGAATGTCTTTCCTTCATAATGCGTTTGAGGCAATCAATTGTGTTGTGACAAGGTGGGGGGTGGGGGGATAGCCCTATTTGGTAAAAGACCAAGTCCATATTATGGCAAGAACAGCTCAAATAAGCAAAGAGAAAAGACAGTCCATCATTACTTTAACACATGAAGGTCAGTCATTACGGAACATTTCTAGAACTTTGAAAGTTTCTTCAAGTGCAGTGGCAAAAACCATCAAGCGCTATGATGAAACTGGCTCTCATGAGGACCACCACAGGAATGGAATTACCTCTGCTGCAGAGGATAAGTTCATTAGAGTTACCAGCCTCAAAAATCGCAGCCCAAATAAATGCTTCACAGAGTTCAAGTAACAGACACATCTCAACATCAACTGTTCAGAGGAGACTGTGCGAATCAGGCCTTCATGGTCAAATTGCTGCAAAGAAACCACTACTAAAGGACACCAATAATAAGAAGAGACTTGCTTGGGCCAAGAAACTCGAGCAATGGACACTAGACCAGTGGAAATGTGTCCTTTGGTCTGGAATCCAAATTTGAGATTTTTGGTTCCTTCCGCCTTGTCTTTGTGAGACATGGTGAGGGTGAACGGATTATCGCCGCATGTATATCTCCCACCATAAAGCATGGAGGAGGAGGTGTTATGGTGTGGGGGTGCTTTGCTGGTGAGACTGTCTGTAAATTATTTAACCAGAATGGCTACCACAGCATTCTGCAGCAATACGCCATCCCATCTGTTTGGGCTTAGTGGGACTATCATTTTTTATTCAACAGGATAAAGACCCAACACACCTCCATAATCTGTAAGGGCTATTTTACCAAGAAGGAGAGTGATGGAGTGCTGCATCAGATGACCTGGCCTCCACAATCCCCCGACCTCAACCAAATAGAGATGGTTTGGGATGAGTCGGACCGCAGAGTGAAGGAAAAGCAGCCAACAAGTGCTCAGCATATATGGGAACTCCTTCTAGACTGTTGGAAAAGCATTCCAGGTGAAGCTGGTTGAGAGAATGCCAAGAGTGTGCAAAGCTGTCATCAAGGCAAAGGGTGGCTATTTGAAGAATCTCAAATATAAAATACACACTACCGTACTGAGTATCTGGAGCATCAGCAATTGTGGGTTCAATTACAGGCTCAAAATGGCCAGAAACAAATCACTTTCTTCTGTCTATTCTTGTTCTGAGAAATGAAGGCTATTCCATGCGAGACATTGCCAAGAAACTGAAGATCTCGTACAACGCTGTGTAGTACTCCCTTCACAGAACAGCGCAAACTGGCTCTAACCAGAATAGAAAGAGGAGTGGGAGGCCCCGGTGCACAACTGAGCAAGAGGACAAATACATTAGAGTGTCTAGTTTGAGAAACAGGCGCCTCACAGGTCCTCAACTGGCAGCTTCATTAAATTGTACCCGCAAAACACCAGTGTCAATGTCAACAGTGAAGAGGCGACTCCGGAATGCTGACCTTCTAGGCAGAGTTGCAAAGAAAAAGCCATATCTCAGACTGCCCATCTTAATCTTTTCTTTTTATTGGCCAGTCTGAGATATGGCTTTTTCTTTGAAACTCTGCCTAAAAGGTCAGCAAGGTGACCCCAAACTTTTGAACGGTAGTGTATTTCAATTTGTTTAACACTTTTTTGGTTGCTACATGGTTATTGACTCTTCAATAAGTCCCACCCCCTTTCGTTACTGTTGCAACCTCGGTCAACATTTTCCCTGGAAGCCCAATTTGGAGAAAACCCCTCATAAGGATCTCAAACTGTGCTTTTAATACACAATGAAATGAAACATAGACACCCATTGCTGATCAGGAGCATAATGTATGTTGTGTTGAACGGTCAAATTAAGTTTGTAGTGTGTCTAATCACTGGGTGGATCTCATGCAGTCAAAGCCATACAAATTATATTTTTATGGTCAAAGCTACTTACCACTTTTGGAGCTAACAAATGTGACCCGTTTCAAGAAGCTAGGCATATGTCGCACATCACTACTTCACAGGAGAGGCATTTGAACGTTTAAAAAAATTATTTTTATCAAAATGCGTTTTGGGGCAGAAATTCCTTCTGGAACATGTGAACTTTCATGTGTCTTAATAACAAACTTGTATGCCATCGGAAAATAAAAAAAAATAAAAAAAATTATGAGCCAAGTTGGTTTAGCCACAGAAAAATACAGGAACCTTCCCACTAGCCATGATTGGCTGAGATAATGGAAGGGCTGGACATACCGAGAGATGAGTTTGCATTGGTCTGCCATATAGCATGCTTCTGTTTGTTTTGTTTTTATTTTGTTTTTACATACTGGTAACCAGAGTCGTTCAAGGGGAATTCGTGACATGGGTGACTAGTTAACGTTAGCTTGGCTCTCGCTGTGTGTTTTGTGCCGTGGGAGGAGGGGTTGGTTCGTTGGCAGAGAGCAATGGCTAGCTAGTATGCTAACTATTCTAGCTAGCTAACTAACTGGCTGAATAAGTTGACAATGTACTCACTCAAACTGTCAAAACTAACCCAAAACTTTACACAACGTTAGACACGGACACGAATGATCTGTTTGGCGTGTTAACACACTGTTGGTGGTTTGTTGTAACCGAGTATTGGTGCTAAACCGTATTATTGGAGGCTGGTATGCTAGTTGGCTATGGCATCATAGGATTCGGTGCCCTGGGCGGTTTTCACGGAGGAATACTGTACCAAGTTAGCTAGCTGAATAAACTAAGTTGGAGTCTGTTCCTAGAAAACATTGAACCGCTGTAGTTTACAACAATTATAATTTCTAAAGTGGAAGTTGGAGAGTTCTTTTTGAGTGTTTCAGTGAAACGTAAGCGAGGGAGGCCCCGCTCTCTCACTTTCCCAGATGTTTAGTTAATTTCATTCCGATCTCTTTTGCATTATTGTAGCCTTTTCTGTAGCCTGTCAACTATGTGTATGTCTATCCCTGTTCTCTCCTCTCTGCACAGGCCATACAAACGCTTCACACCGCGTGGCTCTCCTCCAAGTCTCCGACCACTACTTTGTATCCTTTTCTCTCTCGCTCTCCTCCAACACTACTCACTCTGCCCCTACTCAGATGTAATGTGCCGTCGTAACCTTCGCTCTCTCTCTCCCGCTACTCTCTCCTCTTCCATCCTATCATCTCTTCCCTCTGCTAAATCCTTCTCCCTCCGATCTCCTGGTTCTGTCTCCTCAACACTCCTCTCTTTCTGCATCTTTTGACTCTCTATGTCCCCTATCCTCCCGGCCGGCTCGGTCCTCCCCTCCTGCTCTGTGGCTTGACGACTCATTGCGAGCTCACAGAAGAGGGCGCCGAGCGGAAATGGAGGAAAACTAGACTCCCTGCGGACCTGTCATCTTTTCACTCCCTCCTCTCTACATTCTCTTCCTCTGTTTCCGCTGCTAAAGCCACTTTCTACCACTCTAAATGTCAAGCCTCTGCCTCTAACCCTAGGAAGCTCTTTGCCACCTTCTCCTCCCTGCTGAATCCTCCTCCTCCTCCCCCTCCCTCCTCCCTCTCTGTGGATGACTTTGTCAACCATTTTGAAAAGAAGGTTGATGACATCCGATCCTCATTTATTAAGTCAAATGACACCACTGGTCCTGCTCACACTGCCCTACCCTATGCTTTGACTTCTTTCTCCCCTCTCTCTCCAGATGAAATATTGCGACTTGTGACGGCCGGCTGCCCGAAAACCTGCCCGCTTGACCCTATCCCCTCCTCTCTTCTCCAGACAATCTCCGGAGACCTTCTCCCTTACCTCACCTCGCTCATCAACTCATCCTTGACCACTGGCCATGTCCCTTCCGTCTTCAAGAGAGCGAGAATTGCACCCCTCCTCAAAGAACCTACACTCGATCACTCCTATGTCAACAACTACAGACCAGTATCCCTTCTTTCTTTTCTCTCCAAAACTCTTGAGCGTGCCGTCTCTAGCCAACTCTCCTGCTATCTCTCTCAGAATGACCTTCTTGATCCAAACCAGTCAGGCTTCAAGACTTGTCATTCAACTGAGACTGCTCTTCTCTGTGTCAAGGAGGCTCTCCGCACAGCTAAAGCTAACTCTCTCTCCTCTGCTCTTATCCTTCTAGACCTATCCGCTGCCTTTGATACTGTGAACCAGCAGATCCTCCTCTCCACCGGTCGCTCCTACCAAGTGGCGTGGCGAGAATCTGTCTCCGCACCACGTGCTCTCACCACTGGTGTCCCCCAGGGCTCAGTTCTAGGCCATCTCCTATTCTCGCTATACACCAAGTCACTTGGCTCTGTCATATCCTCACATGGCCTCTCCTATCATTGCTACGCAGATGACACACAACTAATCTTCTCCTTTCCCCCTTCTGATAACCAGGTAGCGAATCACATCTCTGGATGTCTGGCAGACATATCAGTGTGGATGTCGGATCACCACCTCAAGCTGAACCTCGGCAAGACGAAGCTGCTCTTCCTCCCGGGGAAGGACTGCCCGCTCCATGATCTCGCCATCACAGTTGACAACTCCATTGTGTCCTCCTCCCAGAGTGCAAAGAACCTTGGCGTGACCCTGGACAACACCCTGTCGTTCTCCGCTAACATCAAAGATGTGACCCAATCCTGCAGGTTCATGCTCTACAACATTTGCAGAGTACTACCCTACCTTACACAGAAAGAGGCACAGGTCCTAATCCAGGCACTTGTCATCTCCCGTCTGGATTACTGCAACTTGCTGTTGTCTGGGCTCCCTGCCTTTGCCATTAAACCCCTACAACTTATCCAGAACGCTGCAGCCCGTCTGGTGTTCAACCTTCCCAAGTTCTCTCATGTCACCCCGCTCCTCCGCACACTCCACTGGCTTCCAGTTGAGGCTCGCATATACTACAAGACCATGGTGCTTGCCTACGGAGCTGTGAGGGGAACGGCACCTCCTTACCTCCAGGCTCTGATCAGACCCTACACCCAAACAAGGGCACTACGTTCATCCACCTCTGGCCTGCTAGCCCACCTACCTCTACGGAAGCACAGTTCCCGCTCAACCCAGTCAAAGCTGTTCGCTGCTCTGGCACCCCAATGGTGGAACAAGCTCCCCCACGATGCCAGGACAGCGGAGTCACTGACCACCTTCCGGAGACACTTGAAACCCTACCTCTTTAAGGAATACCTGGAATAGTATAAAAGTAATCCTTCTACCCCCCCATCCCCCACCCCCCCATGAAAACAACAAAAAAAGTGGTTGTCCCACTGGCTATCATAAGTTGAATGCACCGATTTGTAAGTCACTCTGGATAAGAGCATCTACTAAATGATGTAAATGTAAATGAGCTGCTCAGTATGTGTGGACAATCCTTTCCACTGCGCCACTCAGGAGTCATGGCAGTCTCTATGGGGGTGCCACAGGGTTCAATTCTTGGGCCGACTCTTTTCTCTGTGTATATCAATGATGTCGCTCTTGCTGCTGGTGACTCTCAGATCCACCTCTATGCAGACGACACCATTTTGTATACATCTGGCCCTTCATTGGACACTGTGTTAACAAACCTCCAAACGAGCTTCAATGCCATACAACACTCCTTCAGTAGCCTCCAACTGTTCTTAAACACTAGTAAAACTAAATGCATGCTCTTCAATCGAATGCTGCTGGCACCCGCCCACCCGACTAGAATCACTACTCTCGACGGGTCTGACCTAGAGTATGTGGACAACTACAAATACCTAGGTGTCTGGTTAGACTGTAAACTCTCGTTCCAGACTCACATTAAGAATCTCCAATCCAAAGTTAAATCTAGAATCGGCTTCCTATTTCGCAACAAAGCCTCCTTCACTCATGCTGCCAAACATGCCCTCGTAAAACGGACTATCCTACCGATCCTTGACTTCGGCGATGTCATTTACATAATAGCCTCCAACACTCTCCTCAGCAAATTGGATGTAGTCTATCACAGTGCCATCCGTTTTGTCTCCAAAGCCCCATATACTACCCACCACTGTAACCTGTACGCTCTTGTTGGCTGGTCCTCACTACATATTCGTCGCCAAACCCACTGGCTCCAGGCCATCTATAAATCACTACTAGGCAAATCCCCGCCTTATCTTAGCTCATTGGTCACCATAGCAACACCCACCCGTAGTCTGCGCTCCAGCAGGTATATCTCACTGGTCATCCCCAAAGCCAACACCTCCTTTGGCCACCATTCCTTCCAGTTCTCTGCTGCCAATGACTGGAACAAATTGCAAAAATATCTGAAGCTGGAGACACTTATCTCCCTCACTAACTTTAAGCATCAGTTGTCAGAGCACCTTACAGATCACTGCACCTGTACACAGCCCATCAGAAATTAGCCCGCCCAACTACCTCATCCCTATATTGTTATTTATTTTGCTCATTTGTACCCCAGTATCTCTATTTGCACATCATCTCTTGCACATCTATCATTCCAGTGTTAATACTAATTGTAATTATTTGCACTATAGCCTATTTATTGCCTTACCTCCATAACTTGCTACATTTGCACACACTGTATATATATTTTGTTGTATTTTTGACTTTATGTTTTGTTTTACCCCATATGTAACTCTGTGTTGTTGTTTTTATCGCACTGCTTTGCTTTATCTTGGCCAGGTCGCAGTTGTAAATGAGAACGTGTTCTCAACTGGCTTAACTGGTTAAATAAAGGTGAAATAAAAAAAATATTTAAAAAAAATAAACATTTGGAAACATTAGTCATGTTAACTATGGTTAGCTAGCTAGCGTTAGCAACGTTTTCAATGAGAGCTAGCTAACCAGCTAGCTAGCAAACAATGCAACAGCATCATTTTGGATTTGAAAAACACTTCAACAGTCTCAATATGTCAGGCATCAAAGTTGCAAGTAGATACCCCTGATGCACAGTTAAATTATTTAGCCATTTAAAAAAATATAGATTTTTTCAATGAAAACTCCATAGAAGCGTTCTGATTGGTTGCCCAGAATTCTGGGGTGTAAATAGTTTTCTCACCTCACAGTAGTGCAGTTCTATCTGCTGTTGTGACTGACAGTCGTCCACTTTGATGTAGTTGAGTGTTCCCACTGTCTTCCTACACTCTGGCTCTGTACCTACAGACAGACACACACACTCAGTACAGACACACACACACAGACACACAGTACAGACACACACACGCAGTACAGACACACACACACACACACACACACACAAACACAGACAGTACAGACACACACACACGCAGTACATACAGACACAGACACACAGTACAGACACACACAGTACAGACACACACACACACACACACACACACACACACACAGTACAGACACACACACACACACAGTACAGACACAGTATAGACACAGTACGGACACACACACACAAACACACACACACACACTCAGTACACACACAAGGTACGGACACAAACACAAGGTATGGACACAAACACCCTGTAGATGATACTCACACATCTCACAGCAGCTGGTTCCTATTTGCTTGATCTTCCCCTGAACACAGAGACGGTTAGACATATCATATATATTATATCATATAAAACACAACAGAGACATATCATATATATCATGTCATATAAAACACAACAGAGACATATCATATATATCATATCATATAAAACACAACAGAGACATATCATATATATCATATCATAAAAAACACAACAGAGACATATCATATATATATATATATCATATCATATAAAACACAACAGAGACATATGATATATATCATATCATATAAAACACAACAGAGACATATCATATATATATATCATATCATATAAAACACAACAGAGACATATCATATATATCACGTACATACCCCAACCAGAAGCCATGGATTACAGGAAACATCCGCACTGAGCTAAAGGGTAGAGCTGCCGCTTTCAAGGAACGGGACTCTAACCCGGACGCTTATAAGAAATCCCGCTATGACCTCCGACGAACCATCAAACAGGCAAAGAGTCAATACAGGTCTAAGATTGAATCATACTACACTGGCTCTGACGCTCGTCGGATGTGGCAGGGCTTGAAAACTATTACAGACTACAAAGGGAAGCACAGCAGCGAGCTGCCCAGTGACACAAGCCTACCAGATGAGCTAAACCACTTCTATGCTCGCTTCGAGGCGAGCAACACTGAAGCATGCATGAGAGCACCAGCTGTTCCGGATGACTATGTGATCACGCTCTCCGTAGCCGATGTGAGTAAGACTTTTAAGCAGGTCAACATTCACAAGGCCGCAGGGCCAGACGGATTACCAGGACGTGTACTCCGAGCATGTGCTGACCAACTGGCAAGTGTCTTCACTGACATTTTCAACATGTCCCTGACTGAGTCTGTAATACCAACATGTTTCAAGCAGACCACCATAGTCCCCGTGCCCAAGAACTCTAAGATAACCTGCCTAAATGACTACCGACCCGTAGCACTGACGTCTGTAGCCATGAAGTGCTTTGAAAGACTGGTCATGGCTCACATCAACAGCATAATCCCAGAAACCCTAGACCCACTCCAATTTGCATACCGCCCCAACAGATCCACAGATGATGCAATCTCTATCGCACTCCACACTGCCCTTTCCCACCTGGACAAGAGGAACACCTACGTGAGAATGCTATTCATTGACTACAGCTCAGCATTCAACACCACAGTGCCCTCTAAGCTCATCACTAAGCTAAGGATCCTGGGACTAAACACCTCCCTCTGCAACTGGATCCTGGACTTCCTGACGGGCCGCCCCCAGGTGGTAAGGGTAGGTAACAACACATCTGCCACACTGATCCTCAACACGGGGGGCCCCTCAGGGGGTGCGTGCTCAGTCCCCTCCTGTACTCTCTGTTCACCCATGACTGCATGGCCAGGCACGACTCCAACACCATCATTAAGTTTGCCGACGACACAACAGTGGTAGGCCTGATCACCGACAACGATGAGACAGCCTATAGGGAGGAGGTCAGAGATCTGGCCGTGTGGTGCCAGGACAACAACCTCTCCCCTCAACGTGACCAAGACAAAGGAGATGATTGTGGACTACAGGAAAAAAAGAGGACTGAGCACGCCCCCATTCTCATCGACGGGGCTGTAGTGGAACAGGTTGAGAGCTTCAAGTTCCTAGGTGTCCACATCACCAACGAACTATCATGGTCCAAACACACCAAGACAGTCGTGAAGAGGGCACGACAAAGCCTATTCCCCCTCAGGAGACTAAAAAGATTTGGCATGGGTCCTCAGATCCTCAAAAAAATTCTACAGCTGCACCATCGAGAGCATCCTGACTGGTTGCATCACCGCCTGGTATGGCAACTGCTTGGCCTCTGACCGCAAGGCACTACAGAGGGTAGTGCGTACGGCCCAGTACATCACTGGGGCAAAGCTTCCTGCCATCCAGGACCTCTATACCAGGCGGTGTCAGAGGAAGGCCCTCAAAATTGTCAAAGACTCCAGCCACCCTAGTCATAGACTGTTCTCTCTGCTACCGCACGGCAAGCGGTACCGGAGTGCCAAGTCTAGGTCCAAAAGACTTCTCAACAGCTTCTACCCCCAAGCCATAAGACTCCTGAACAGCTAATCATGGCTACCCAGACTATTTGCACTGCCCCCCCACCCCATCCTTTTTACGCTGCTGCTACTCTGTTAAATATTTATGCATAGTCACTTTAACTCTACCCACATGTACATATTACCTCAACTACCTCAACTAGCCGGTGCCCCCGCACATTGACTCTGCAACGGTACCCCCCTGTATATATAGCCTCCCTACTGTCACTTTATTTTACTTCTGCTCTTTTATTTTTTTGTATTTTTTTTTTTCGCAACACTTTTTTTGTTGTTGTTTTATTCTTACTTTTTTGTTTAAAATAAATGCACTGTTGGTTAAGGGCTGTAAGTAAGCATTTCACTGTAATGTCTGCACCTGTTGTATTCGGCGCATGTGACCAATACAATTTGATTTGATTTGATTTGATTTGATGTCATATAAAACACAACAGAGACATATCATATATATCATATCATATAAAATACAACAGAGACATATCATATATATCATATCATATAAAACACAACAGAGACATATCATATATATCATATCATATAAAACACAACAGAGACATATCATATATATCATATCATATCATATCATATAAAACACAACAGAGACAGATGATAGAGATACACTACATGTGGACACCTGCTCGTCGAACATCTCATTCCAAAATCATGGGCATTAATATGGAGTTGGTCCCCCCTTTGCTGCTATAACAGCCTCCACTCTTCTGGGAAGGCTTTCCACTAGATGTTGGAACATTGCTGCGGGGACTTGCTTCCATTCAGCATCAAGAGCATTAGTGAGGTCGGGCACTGATGTTGGGCGATTAGGCCTGGCTCGCAGTCGGTGTTGTAATTTATCCCAAAAGTGTTTGATGGGGTTGAGGTCAGGGCTCTGTGCAGGTCAGTCAAGTTCTTCCACACCGATCTCGACAAACCATTTCTGTATGGACCTCACTTTGTGCATGGGGGCATTGTCATGCTGAAACAGGAAAGGGCCTTCCCCAAACTGTTCCCATTAAGTTGGAAGCAAGGAATTGTCTAGAATGTCATTTTATGCTGTAGTGTTAAGATTTCCCTTCACTGGAACTAAGGGGCCTAGCCCGAACCATGAAAAACATCCCCAGACCATTATTCCTCCTCCACCAAACTTTACAGTTGGCATTATGCATTGGGACAGGTAGCGTTCTCCTGACATCCGCCAAACCCAGATTCGTCCGTCGGACTGCCAGATGGTGAAGCGTGATTAATTACTCCAGGGAACGCGTTTCCACTGCTCCAGAGTCCAATGGCGGTGAGCTTTATACCACTCCAGCCGACGCCTGGCATTTCGCATTGTGATCTTAGGCTTGTGTGCGGCTGCTCGGCCATGGAAACCCATTTCATGAAGCTCCCAACGAACAGTTATTGTGCTGACGTTGCTTCCAGAGGCAGTTTGGAACTCGGTAGTGAGTGTTGCAATCGAGGACAGACGATTTTTACGCCCTACGCGCTTCAGCACTCGGCGGTCCCGTTCTGTGAGCTTGTGTGGCCTACCACTTCGCGGCTGAGCCGTTGTTGTTCCTAGACGTTTCTGCTTCACAATAACCGCACTTACAGTTGACCGGGGCAGCTCTAACATGGCAGAAATCAGACGAATTGACTTGTTGGAAAGGTGGCATCCTATGACGGTGCCACGTTGAAAGTCACTGAGCTCTTCAGTAAGGCCATTTTACTGCCAATGTTTGTCTATGGAGACTGCATGGCTGTGTGCTTGATGTTATACACCTGTAAGCAACGGGTGTGGCTGAAATAGCCGAATCCACTAATTTGAAGGGTTGTCCACATACCTTTGGACATGTAGTGTATGTTGTGTTGTAATGTGTAATGATGTGGTAGTGTTGTGGTTGTAATGTTGTATTGAGGGTTAGTGTTGGATGTAGGTGTTGTGATATTGTGTTGTATTGTGTAATGATGTGGTACTGGTTGGATGTAGGTGGTTGTGTTATATTGTGGTTGTGTTTTGGGTATAAGGTTGTGATGACAGTTAATGGTTGTGTTATATTGTGGTTGTGTTTTGGTTATAAGGTTGTGATGACAGTTAATGGTTGTGTTATATTGTGGTTGTGTTTTGGTTATAAGGTTGTGATGACAGTTAATGGTTGTGTTATATTGTGGTTGTGTTGTGGTTATAAGGTTGTGATTACGGTTAATGGTTGTGTTATATTGCGGATGTGTTGTGGTTATAAGGTTGGGGATTTGTTTGTGCTGTAGCCATACCCCCTGGTCCAGACAGATTTGGCGGTCGAGAGGAGGGCAGGTGGTCACTCTGGTCTGGAGAACCAGATCTCCTTTACTGTTGACACCACAGGAGTACTGACTACAGCCTTCATCTAGACTACTGTTGACCTGTAGGGTTAGAGACAGGGGGTTAGAGTAGAGTAGAGTAGAGTAGAGTAGATTAGAGTAGAGTAGAGGAGAGTAGAGTAGAGGAGAGGAGAGGAGAGGAGAGGAGAGGAGAGGAGAGGAGAGGAGAGGAGAGGAGAGGAGAGGAGAGGAGAGGAGAGGAGAGGAGAGGAGAGGAGAGAGGAGTAGAGTAGAATAGAGTATAGAGGAGTAGAATATAGAGTAGAGTAGAGTAGAGTAGAGTAGAGTAGACTAGAGTAGAGTAGAGAGAGTAGAGCAGAGTAGAGTATAGAGGAGTAGAGTAGAGTAGAGTAGAGAGAGTAGAGCAGAGTAGAGTATAGAGGAGTAGAGTAGAGTAGAGTAGAGTAGAGTATAGAGGAGTAGAGTAGAGTAGAGTAGACTAGAGTAGAGTAGAGTAGAGTAGAGAGTAGAGTAGACTAGACTAGAGTAGACTAGACTAGAGTAGAGTAGAGTAGAGTAGAGTAGAGTAGAGTATAGAGGAGTAGAGTAGAGTAGAGTAGAGTAGAGAGTAGAGCAGAGTAGAGCAGAGTAGAGTATAGTAGAGTAGAGTAGAGTAGAGTAGAGTAGAGTAGAGTAGTAGAGTAGAGTAGAGTAGAGTAGAGTAGAGTAGAGTAGAGTAGAGTAGAGTAGAGTAGAGAGAGTAGAGCAGAGTAGAGTATAGAGGAGTAGAGTAGAGTAGAGTAGAGTAGAATATAGAGGAGTAGAGTAGAGTAGAGTAGAGTAGAGTAGACTAGAGTAGAGTAGAGTAGAGTAGAATATAGAGGAGTAGAGTAGAGTAGAGTAGAGTAGAGTAGAGTAGACTAGAGTAGAGTAGAGTAGAGTATAGAGGAGTAGAGTAGAGTAGAGTAGAGTAGAAGTAGAGTAGAGTGTAGAGTAGAGTAGAGTAGAGTAGAGAGATAGAGTAGAGTAGGTAGAGTAGAGTAGAGTAGAGTAGAGTAGAGTAGAGTAGAGTAGAGTAGACTAGAGTAGAGTAGAGTAGAGTAGACTAGAGTAGAGTAGAGTAGAGTAGAATATAGAGGAGTAGATAGAGTAGAGTAGAGTAGAGTAGAGTAGAGTAGAGTAGACTAGAGTAGAGTAGAGTAGAGTAGAGTAGAATATAGAGGAGTAGAGTAGAGTAGAGTAGACTAGAGTAGAGTAGAGTATAGTAGAGTAAACTAGAGTAGAGTAGAGTAGAGTAGAGTAGAGTAGAGTAGAGTAGACTAGAGTAGAGTAGAGTAGAGTAGAGTAGAGTAGAGTAGAGTAGAATATAGAGGAGTAGAGTATAGTAGAGTAGAGTATAGTAGTAGAGTAGAGTAGATTAGAGTATAGTATAGTAGAGTAGAGTAGAGTAGAGTAGAGTAGAGTAGAGTAGAGTAGAGTAGAGTAGAGTAGAGTAGAGTAGAATATAGAGGAGTAGAGTATAGTAGAGTAGAGTATAGTAGACTAGAGTAGAGTAGAGTAGAGTAGAGTAGAATATAGAGGAGTAGAGTAGAGTATAGTAGAGTAGACTAGAGTAGACTAGAGTAGAGTAGAGTAGAGTAGAGTAGAGTAGAATATAGAGGAGTAGAGTAGAGTAGAGTATAGTATAGTAGAGTAGAGTAGAGTAGAGTAGAGTAGACTAGAGTAGAGTAGAGTAGAGTAGAGTAGACTAGAGTAGAGTAGAGTAGAGTAGAGTAGAGTAGAATATAGAGGAGTAGAGTAGAGTAGAGTATAGTAGAGTAGAGTAGAGTAGAGTAGAGTAGAGTAGAGTAGAGTAGAGTAGAGTAGAGTAGAGTAGAGTAGAGTAGAGTAGAGTATAGAGGAGTAGAGTAGAGTAGAGTAGAGTAGAGTAGAGTAGAGTAGAGTAGAGTAGAGTAGAATATAGAGGAGTAGAGTAGAGTAGAGAGTATAGTAGAGTAGAGTAGAGTAGAGTAGAGTAGAGTAGAGTAGACTAGAGTAGAGTAGAGTAGAATATAGAGGAGTAGAGTAGAGTAGAGTATAGTAGAGTAGAGTAGAGTAGAGTAGAGTAGAGTAGAGTATAGAGGAGTAGAGTAGAGTAGAGTAGAGTAGAGTAGAGTAGAGTAGAGTAGAGTAGAGTAGAGTAGAGTAGAGTAGAGTAGAGTAGAATATAGAGGAGTAGAGTAGAGTAGTGTAGAGTAGTAGAGTAGAGTAGAGTAGAGTAGAGTAGAGTAGAGTAGAGTAGAGTAGAGTAGAGTAGAATATAGAGGAGTAGAGTAGAGTAGAGTAGAGTATAGTAGAGTAGAGTAGACTAGACTAGACTAGAGTAGAGTAGAGTAGACTAGAGTAGAGTAGAGTAGAGTAGAGTAGATTAGAGTATAGAGGAGTAGAGTAGAGTATAGAGGAGTAGAGTAGAGTAGAGTAGAGTAGAGTAGAGTATAGAGGAGTAGAGTAGAGTAGAGTAGAGTAGAGTAGAGTATATAGGAGTAGAGTAGAGTAGAGTAGAGTAGAGTAGAGTAGAGTAGAGTAGAGTAGAATAGAGTAGAGTAGAGTAGAGTATAGAGGAGTAGAGTAGAGTAGAGTAGAGTATAGAGGAGTAGAGTAGAGTAGAGTAGAGTAGAGTAGAGTAGAGTATAGAGGAGTAGAGTAGAGTATAGTAGAGTAGAGTAGAGTAGAGTAGAGTATAGAGGAGTAGAGTAGAATAGAGTAGAGTAGAGTAGAGTAGAGTAGAGTAGAATATAGAGGAGTAGAGTAGAGTAGAGTAGAGTAGAGTAGAGTAGAATATAGAGGAGTAGAGTAGAGTAGAGTAGACTAGAGTAGAGTAGAGTAGAGTAGAGTAGAGTAAACTAGAGTAGAGTAGAGTAGAGTAGAGTAGAGTAGAGTAGAGAGTAGAGTAGAGTAGAGTAGAGTAGAGTAGAGTAGAGTAGAATATAGAGGAGTAGAGTATAGTAGAGTAGAGTATAGTAGAGTAGAGTAGAGTAGATTAGAGTATAGTAGAGTAGAGTAGAGTAGAGTAGAGTAGACTAGAGTAGAGTAGAGTAGAGTAGAATATAGAGGAGTAGAGTATAGTAGAGTAGAGTATAGTAGACTAGAGTAGAGTAGAGTAGAGTAGAGTAGAATATAGAGGAGTAGAGTAGAGTATAGTAGAGTAGACTAGAGTAGACTAGAGTAGAGTAGAGTAGAGAGTAGAGTAGAATATAGAGGAGTAGAGTAGAGTAGAGTAGAGTATAGTATAGTAGAGTAGAGTAGAGTAGAGTAGACTAGAGTAGAGTAGAGTAGAGTAGAGTAGACTAGAGTAGAGTAGAGTAGAGTAGAGTAGAATATAGAGGAGTAGAGTAGAGTAGAGTAGAGTATAGTAGAGTAGAGTAGAGTAGAGTAGAGTAGACTAGAGTAGAGTAGAGTAGAGTAGAGTAGAGTAGAGTAGAGTAGAGTAGAGTAGACTAGAGTAGAGTAGAATATAGAGGAGTAGAGTAGAGTAGAGTAGAGTATAGAGGAGTAGAGTAGAGTAGAGTAGAGTAGAGTAGAGTAGAGTAGAGTAGAGTAGAGTAGAGTAGAGTAGAGTAGAGTAGAGTAGAGTAGAGTAGAGTAGAGTAGAGTAGAGTAGAGTAGAGTAGAGTAGAGTAGAGTAGAGTAGACTAGAGTAGAGTAGAGTAGAATATAGAGGAGTAGAGTAGAGTAGAGTATAGTAGAGTAGAGTAGAGTAGAGTAGAGTAGAGTAGAGAGGAGTAGAGTAGAGTAGAGTAGAGTAGAGTAGAGTAGAGTAGAGTAGAGTAGAGTAGAGTAGAATATAGAGGAGTAGAGTAGAGTAGTGTAGAGTAGAGTAGAGTAGAGTAGAGTAGACTAGAGTAGAGTAGAGTAGAGTAGAGTAGAGTAGAATATAGAGGAGTAGAGTAGAGTAGAGTAGAGTATAGTAGAGTAGAGTAGACTAGACTAGACTAGAGTAGAGTAGAGTAGAGTAGACTAGAGTAGAGTAGAGTAGAGTAGAGTAGAGTAGATTAGAGTATAGAGGAGTAGAGTAGAGTATAGAGGAGTAGAGTAGAGTAGAGTAGAGTAGAGTATAGAGGAGTAGAGTAGAGTAGAGTATATAGGAGTAGAGTAGAGTAGAGTAGAGTAGAGTAGAGTAGAGTAGAATAGAGTAGAGTAGAGTAGAGTATAGAGGAGTAGAGTAGAGTAGAGTAGAGTATAGAGGAGTAGAGTAGAGTAGAGTAGAGTAGAGTAGAGTATAGAGGAGTAGAGTAGAGTATAGTAGAGTAGAGTAGAGTAGAGTAGAGTATAGAGGAGTAGAGTAGAATAGAGTAGAGTAGAGTAGAGTAGAGTAGAGTAGAGTAGAGTAGAGTAGAATATAGAGGAGTAGAGTAGAGTAGAGTAGAGTAGACTAGAGTAGAGTAGAGTAGACTAGAGTAGAGTAGAGTAGAGTATAGAGGAGTAGAGTAGAGTAGAGTAGAGTAGAGTAGAGTAGACCAGAGTAGAGTAGAGTAGAGTAGAGTAGAGTAGAGTAGAGTAGAGTATAGAGGAGTAGAGTAGAGTAGAGTAGAGTAGAGTAGAGTAGAATATAGAGGAGTAGAGTAGAGTAGAGTAGAGTAGAGTAGAGTAGACTAGAGTAGAGTAGAGTAGAGTAGAGTAGACTAGAGTAGAGTAGAGTAGAGTAGAATATAGAGGAGTAGAGTAGAGTAGAGTAGAGTAGAGTAGAGTAGAGTAGAGTAGAGTAGAGTAGAGTAGAATATAGAGGAGTAGAGTAGAGTAGAGTAGAGTAGAGTAGACTAGAGTAGAGTAGAGTAGAGTAGAGTAGAGTAGAGTAGAGTAAACTAGAGTAGAGTAGAGTAGAGTAGAGTAGAGTAGAGTAGAGTAGAGTAGAGTAGAGTAGAGTAGAGTAGAATATAGAGGAGTAGAGTATAGTAGAGTAGAGTATAGTAGAGTAGAGTAGAGTAGACTAGAGTAGAGTAGAGTAGAGTAGAGTAGAGTAGAGTAGATAGAGTAGAGTAGAGGTAGAGTAGAGTAGAGTAGAATATAGAGGAGTAGAGTATGAGTAGAGTAGAGTAGAGTAGACTAGAGTAGAGTAGAGTAGAGTAGAGTAGAGTAGAGTAGAGTAGAGAATATAGAGTGAGTAGAGTAGAGGTAGAGTAGAGTAGGTAGAGTAGAGTAGAGTAGGTAGAGTAGAGTAGAGTAGAGTAGAGTAGAGTAGAGTAGAATATAGAGGAGTAGAGTAGAGTAGAGTATGAGTAGAGTAGAGTAGAGTAGAGTAGAGTAGAGTAGAGTAGAGTAGACTAGAGTAGAGTAGAGTAGAGTAGAGTAGAGTAGAATATAGAGGAGTAGAGTAGAGTAGAGTATAGTATAGTAGAGTAGAGTAGAGTAGAGTAGAGTAGAGTAGAGTAGAGTAGAGTAGAGTAGAGTAGAGTAGAGTAGAGTAGAGAGTAGAGTAGAGTAGAGTAGAGTAGAATATGAGTGAGTAGAGTAGAGTAGAGTAGAGTATAGAGGGAGTAGAGTAGAGTAGAGTAGAGTAGAGTAGAGTAGAGTAGAGTAGAGTAGACTAGAGTAGAGTAGAGTAGAGTAGAGTAGAGTAGAATATGGAGAGTAGAGTAGAGTATAGTAGAGTAGAGTGAGAGTAGAGTAGAGTAGAGTAGAGTAGAGGTAGAGTAGAGTAGAGTAGAGTAGAGGTAGAGTAGAATATAGAGAGTAGAGTAGAGTAGAGTATGAGTAGAGGTAGAGTAGAGTAGAGTAGAGTAGAGTAGAGTATAGAGGAGTAGAGTAGAGTAGAGTATAGTAGAGTAGAGTAGAGTAGACTAGAGTAGAGTAGAGTAGAGTAGAATATAGAGGAGTAGAGTAGAGTAGAGTAGAGTAGAGTAGAGTAGAGTAGAGTAGAGTAGACTATAGTAGAGTAGAGTAGAGTAGAATATAGAGGAGTAGAGTAGAGTAGAGTATAGTAGAGTATAGTAGAGTAGAGTAGAGTAGACTAGACTAGACTAGAGTAGAGTAGACTAGAGTAGAGTAGAGTAGAGTAGAGTAGAGTAGAGTAGAGTAGAGTATAGAGGAGTAGAGTAGAGTAGAGTACAGTAGAGTGTGTGTGTGTGTGTGTGTGTGTGTGTGTGTGTGTGTGTGTGTGTGTGTG
>NW_025533965.1:105000-120000 GCF_020615455.1 Coregonus clupeaformis
AACCATAGCAACTCCTGTTATTGTTCTCCTTGTCAGAATAACCAACAGAGGACTTGGAAACCATAGCAACTCCTGTTATTGTTCTCCCTGTCAGAATAACCAACAGAGGACTTGGAAACCATAGCAACTCCTGTTATTGTTCTCCCTGTCAGAATAACCAACAGAGGACTTGGAAACCATAGCGACTCCTGTTATTGTTCTCCTTGTCAGAATAACCAACAGAGGACTTGGAAACCATAGCAACTCCTGTTATTGTTCTCCTTGTCAGAATAACCAACAGAGGACTTGGAAACCATAGCAACTCCTGTTATTGTTCTCCTTGTCAGAATAACCAACAGAGGACTTGGAAACCATAGCAACTCCTGTTATTGTTCTCCCTGTCAGAATAACCAACAGAGGACTTGGAAACCATAGCAACTCCTGTTATTGTTCTCCTTGTCAGAATAACCAACAGAGGACTTGGAAACCATAGCAACTCCTGTTATTGTTCTCCTTGTCAGTATAACCAACAGAGGACTTGGAAACCATAGCAACTCCTGTTATTGTTCTCCCTGTCAGAATAACCAACAGAGGACTTGGAAACCATAGCAACTCCTGTTATTGTTCTCCTTGTCAGAATAACCAACAGAGGACTTGGAAACCATAGCAACTCCTGATACTTTTCTCCTTGTCAGAATAACCAACAGAGGACTTGGAAACCATAGCAACTCCTGATATTGTTCTCCCTGTCAGAATAACCAACAGAAGACTTGGAAACCATAGCAACTCCTGATACTGTTCTCCTTGTCAGAATAACCAACAGAGGACTTGGAAACCTGTTACTCCTGTTACTGTTCTCCCTGTCAGAATAACCAACAGAGGACTTGGAAACCATAGCAACTCCTGTTATTGTTCTCCCTGTCAGAATAACCAACAGAGGACTTGGAAACCATAGCAACTCCTGTTATTGTTCTCCCTGTCAGAATAACCAACAGAGGACTTGGAAACCTGTTACTCCTGTTATTGTTCTCCTTGTCAGAATAACCAACAGAGGACTTGGAAACCATAGCAACTCCTGTTATTGTTCTCCCTGTCAGAATAACCAACAGAGGACTTGGAAACCATAGCAACTCCTGTTATTGTTCTCCTTGTCAGAATTACCAACAGAGGACTTGGAAACCATAGCAACTCCTGTTATTGTTCTCCTTGTCAGAATAACCAACAGAGGACTTGGAAACCATAGCAACTCCTGTTATTGTTCTCCCTGTCAGAATAACCAACAGAGGACTTGGAAACCATAGCAACTCCTGTTATTGTTCTCCTTGTCAGAATAACCAACAGAGGACTTGGAAACCATAGCAACTCCTGTTATTGTTCTCCCTGTCAGAATAACCAACAGAGGACTTGGAAACCATAGCAACTCCTGTTATTGTTCTCCCTGTCAGAATAACCAACAGAGGACTTGGAAACCATAGCAACTCCTGTTATTGTTCTCACTGTCAGAATAACCAACAGAGGACTTGGAAACCATAGCAACTCCTGTTATTGTTCTCCCCTGTCAGAATAACCAACAGAGGACTTGGAAACCATAGCAACTCCTGTTATTGTTCTCCCTGTCAGAATAACCAACAGAGGACTTGGAAACCATAGCAACTCCTGTTATTGTTCTCCCCTGTCAGAATAACCAACAGAGGACTTGGAAACCATAGCAACTCCTGTTATTGTTCTCCCTGTCAGAATAACCAACAGAGGACTTGGAAACCATAGCAACTCCTGTTATTGTTCTCCTTGTCAGAATAACCAACAGAGGACTTGGAAACCATAGCAACTCCTGTTATTGTTCTCCCTGTCAGAATAACCAACAGAGGACTTGGAAACCATAGCAACTCCTGTTATTGTTCTCCTTGTCAGAATAACCAACAGAGGACTTGGAAACCATAGCAACTCCTGTTATTGTTCTCCTTGTCAGAATAACCAACAGAGGACTTTGGAAACCATAGCAACTCCTGTTATTGTTCTCCCTGTCAGAATAACCAACAGAGGACTTGGAAACCATAGCAACTCCTGTTATTGTTCTCCTTGTCAGAATAACCAACAGAGGACTTGGAAACCATAGCAACTCCTGTTATTGTTCTCCTTGTCAGAATAACCAACAGAGGACTTGGAAACCATAGCAACTCCTGTTATTGTTCTCCCTGTCAGAATAACCAACAGAGGACTTGGAAACCATAGCAACTCCTGTTATTGTTCTCCCTGTCAGAATAACCAACAGAGGACTTGGAAACCATAGCAACTCCTGTTATTGTTCTCCTTGTCAGAATAACCAACAGAGGACTTGGAAACCATAGCAACTCCTGTTATTGTTCTCCCTGTCAGAATAACCAACAGAGGACTTGGAAACCATAGCAACTCCTGTTATTGTTCTCCTTGTCAGAATAACCAACATAGGACTTGGAAACCATAGCAACTCCTGTTATTGTTCTCCTTGTCAGAATAACCAACAGAGGACTTGGAAACCATAGCAACTCCTGTTATTGTTCTCCCTGTCAGAATAACCAACAGAGGACTTGGAAACCATAGCAACTCCTGTTATTGTTCTCCCTGTCAGAATAACCAACAGAGGACTTGGAAACCATAGCAACTCCTGATACTGTTCTCCTTGTCAGAATAACCAACAGAGGACTTGGAAACCATAGCAACTCCTGTTATTGTTCTCCCTGTCAGAATAACCAACAGAGGACTTGGAAACCATAGCAACATATATATATATATATATATATATATGTATACATGACCCACCCCCGGAAGCAACATTATATTCGGCAACGATGGACTGCCATAAGCAATTAAAAGTAAGGTGGTGATGATGATGATGATGATGGTGATGAAGGTGTGTTACCTCAGGGCAGGTGGGGCAGCTGATTCGTCGACAGGACAGCTTGTATCTTTTAACAGCTCCTTTCTCCACTGAACACTCACAGTGAGTACAGAGATCCAGCATCAGACTCTCCTCCGCCTACGCTCACAAAATACATGGGTATGATTATGAGTGTGAGTCTGTGTGTGATATGTGCATGTGTGTTTGTGTTGGTGTTGTCTTACTCCTATCACAGTGTGGTTGAGAACACAGGCGTCTTGGAGAGCTGCAGATAGAGAGAGAGTTCTAGTGTTATTCTGTCAAGACGACTCAGTTCTTTCATGTTTAATACAACTTTCACTGGAGTACGTTGTATAGATCAGTGAACAGAAATCCTACTGTGCAAAACTGAGGAACTTTGGAAAAGTGAATACTTTTCTGTTAAATTAGCTGTGAATAATGTGTACTGTTCTGCTGTTTGTAGCCAAAATGAGACCTCTTCTGGTTTAACAATGAAACGGCAGTATGGACTGTGTGTACCAACCACAGTGGCAGCGTGGGCAGCAGTCGGTGGTGTCACAGCGTAGCTCAGTTCCCAGGGGACAGGAGGGGGGGTCTAGTGATGGACAGCTGACGTTGGAGTGAGTGATGAAAACCTCTCCCTCTCCCACCGACACACACTGACGCAACACACACACATCCTCCGCAGACCGCCACACCTCCCCCACCTAGAGAGACAGAAACACATCACACACACACAGTATCAAAGACACACACACACATCCCCCCACACACACACACATCCCCCCACACACACACATCCCCCCACACACACACATCCCCCCCCACACACACACATCCCCCCACACACACACACATCCCCCCACACACACACACCCCCCCACACACACACATCCCCCCCCACACACACACATCCCCCACACACACACACATCCCCCCACACACACACATCCCCCACACACACACATCCCCCACACACACACACATCCCCCCCACACACACACATCCCCACACACACACATCCCCCCACACACACACATCCCCCACACACACACACATCCCCCACACACACACACATCCCCCCCACACACACACATCCCCCCACACACACACATCCCCCCCACACACACACATCCCCCACACACACACATCCCCCACACACACACACATCCCCCACACACACACACATCCCCCCACACACACACACATCTCCCCACACACACACATCCCCCACACACACACATCCCCCCACACACACACATCCCCCACACACACACACATCCCCCCACACACACACATCCCCCCCCACACACACACATCCCCCCCCACACACACACATCCCCACACACACACATCCCCCCACACACACACACATCCCCCACACACACACACATCCCCCCACACACACACATCCCCCCACACACACACATCCCCCCCCCCACACACACACATCCCCCCACACACACACATCCCCCCCACACACACACACATCCCCCCCACACACACACACATCCCCCCACACACACACACATCCTCCACAGACCGCCACACCTCCCCTAACTAGAGAGACAGAAACATATCACACAACACACACACACACACACACACACACACACACACACACACACACACCTCCAAACACTCACGCACAAACCAACATCCTGACCTCCCTCACATTCTGCTGCTACCCTCTCCTGGACATATTGTTTACCCTGTCTCTCTCTACCGGACCTGCTGTTTGATCTGTCCCTGTACCGGACCTGCTGTGTAACCCTGTCTCTCTCTACCGGACCTGCTGTGTAACCCTGTCTCTCTCTACCGGACCTGCTGTTTGATCTGTCCCTCTCTACCGGACCTGCTGTTTGATCTGTCCCTCTCTACTGGACCTGCTGTTTGACCTTGTCCCTGTACCGGACCTGCTGTGTAACCCTGTCTCTCTACCGGACCTGCTGTTTGAACATTTCTCTCTACCGGACCTGCTGTTTGACCCTGTCTCTATACCGGACCTGCTGTTTGATCTGTCCCTGTACCGGACCTGCTGTGTAACCCTGTCTCTCTACCGGACCTGCTGTTTGAACATTTCTCTCTACAGACCTGCTGTTTGACCCTGTCTCTATACCGGACCTGCTGTTTGAACATTTCTCTCTACCGGACCTGCTGTTTGACCCTGTCTCTATACCGGACCTGCTGTTTGACCCTGTCTCTCTACCGGACCTGCTGTTTGAACATTTCTCTCTACCGGACCTGCTGTTTGACCCTGTCTCTATACCGGACCTGCTGTTTGACCCTGTCTCTCTCCACCGGACCTGCTGTTTGACCCTGTCTCTATACCGGACCTGCTGTTTGATCTTTCCCTGTACCGGACCTGCTGTGTAACCCTGTCTCTCTACCGGACCTGCTGTTTGAACATTTCTCTCTACAGACCTGCTGTTTGACCCTGTCTCTATACCGGACCTGCTGTTTGAACATTTCTCTCTACCGGACCTGCTGTTTGACCCTGTCTCTATACCGGACCTGCTGTTTGACCCTGTCTCTCTACCGGACCTGCTGTTTGAACATTTCTCTCTACAGACCTGCTGTTTGACCCTGTCTCTCTACCGGACCTGCTGTTTGAACATTTCTCTCTACCGGACCTGCTGTTTGACCCTGTCTCTATACCGGACCTGCTGTTTGACCCTGTCTCTCTCCACCGGACCTGCTGTTTGACCCTGTCTCTCTACTGGACCTGCTGTTTGATCTGTCCCTGTACCGGACCTGCTGTGTAACCCTGTATCTCTACCGGACCTGCTGTTTGAACATTTCTCTCTACCGGACCTGCTGTTTGACCCTGTCTCTATACCGGACCTGCTGTTTGACCCTGTCTCTCTCTACCGGACCTGCTGTTTTACCATGTCTCTCTACCGGACCTGCTGTTTGACCCTGTCTCTCTACTGTACTTGCTGTTTGAACCTGTCTCTCCACCGGACCTGCTGTTTGACCATGTCTCTCTCTACCGGACCTGCTGTTTGAACATTTCTCTCTACAGACCTGCTGTTTGACCCTGTCTCTCTCTACCGGACCTGCTGTTTCACCCTGTCTCTCTCTACCGGACCTGCTGTTTGAACATTTCTCTCTACAGACCTGCTGTTTGATCCTGTCTCTCTCTGCCGGACCTGCTGTTTTACCCTGTCTCTCTCTACTGTACCTCTGTTTGACCATGTCTCTGTACCGGACCTGCTGTTTGACCCTGTCTCTCTCTACAGGACCTGCTGTTTGACCCTGTCTCTCTCTACCGGACCTGCTGTTTGACCCTGTCTCTCTACGGGATCTGCTGTTTGACCCTTTCTCTCTACCGGACCTGCTGCTTGCCTCTCTCTACTGGACCTGCTGTTTGAACCTGTCTCTCTCTACCAGACCTGCTGTTTGACCCTGTCCATCTCCACCTGACCTGCTGTTTGAACCTGTCTCTCTACTGGACCTGCTGCTTGCCTCTCTCTACTGTACTTGCTGTTTGACCCTGTCCCTCTCTACCAGACCTGCTGTTTGAACCTGTCTCTCTCTACCAGACCTGCTGTTTGACCCTGTCCCTCTCCACCGGACCTGCTGTTTGAACCTGTCTCTCTACTGGACCTGTTTTCTTGACCTCTGAATGTTAGGCTATGAAAAGCCAACTGACATTTACTCCTGTTGCCCCCTCTACAACCACTGTGATTATTTTTAGACCCTGCTGGTCATCTATGAAAGTTAGAACATCTTGAAGAATAATCTGGCCTTAATGGCCATGTACTCTTATAATCTCCACCCGGCAGCCAGAATAGGACTGGACACCCCTCAGAGCCTGGTTCCTCTCTACCCAGTACAGCCAGAAGGGGACTGGCCACCCCTCAGAGCCTGGTTCCTCTCTACCCAGTACAGCCAGAAGGGGACTGGCCACCCCTCAGAGCCTGGTTCCTCTCTACCCAGTACAGCCAGAAGAGGACTGGCCAGCCCTCAGAGCCTGGTTCCTCTCTACCCAGTACAGCCAGAAGGGGACTGGCCACCCCTCAGAGCCTGGTTCCTCTCTACCCAGTACAAGCAGTAGAGGACTGGCCAGCCCTCAGAGCCTGGTTCCTCTCTACCCAGTACAGCCAGAATAGGACTGGCCAGCCCTCAGAGCCTGGTTCCTCTCTACCCAGTACAGCCAGAAGAGGACTGGCCACCCCTCAGAGCCTGGTTCCTCTCTACCCAGTACAGCCAGAAGGGGACTGGCCACCCCTCAGAGCCTGGTTCCTCTCTACCCAGTACAGCCAGAAGGGGACTGGCCACCCTTCAGAGCCTGGTTCCTCTCTACCCAGTACAGCCAGAAGAGGACTGGCCAGCACTCAGAGCCTGGTTCCTCTCTAGGTTTCTTCCTAGATTCCCGCCTTTCTAGGGAGTTTCTCCTAGCCTCCATGCTTCTACATCTGCATTGCTGCTGTTTGGGGTTTTAGGCTGGGTTTCTGTATAGCATTTTGTGACATCTACTGACGTAAAAAGGGCTTTATAAATACGATTGATTGATTGATTGATTGATTGACCTCTCTGAGTCGTCTGTCTGTCTGTGAGTCTCCAGGTGTCTGCCCATCTGTCTCCACACAGCTGGTCTTCCTGCAGCTCCCACAACACTCACTCTCCGACCGCTGGTACACTGAGCCCTACAAACACAAATCAAATCAAGTCATTTTATTTGTCACAGGCACTGAATACAACTGGTGTAGACTTTACCGTGAAATACTTGTTTATGAGCCCTTTCCAATGATGCAGAGTTTTAAAATAATACAAGACGAATAAAATAAAATACATAAGAATAGAGCTATATACAGGAAGCACCAGATCAATGTGGAGCAATATACAGGAAGCACCATATCAATGTGGAGCTATATACAGGAAGTACCAGTACCAGATCAATGTGGAGCTATATGCAGGAAGTACCAGTACCAGATCAATATACATGTGTAATATATAGTGTGTGTAATATATAGTGTGTGTAATGTATAGTGTGTGTAATGTATAGTATGTAATGTATAGTGTCTGTAATGTATAGTGTCTGTAATGAAGAGTGTGTATAATGTATAGTGTGTGTAATATATAGTGTGTAATGTATAGTGTGTGTAATGTATAGTGTGTATAATATATAGTATGTGTAATGTATAATGTATATTGTGTATAATGTATAGTGTGTGTAATGTATAGTGTGTGTAATATATAGTGTGTGTAATGTATAGTGTGTGTAATATATAGTGTGTGTAATGTATAGTGTGTATAATGTATAGTGTGTGTAATGTATAGTGTGTGTAATGTATAGTGTGTATAATGTATAGTGTGTATAATGTATAGTGTGTGTAATGTATAGTGTGTATAATGTATAGTATGTAATGTATAGTGTGTAATATATAGTGTGTGTAATGTATAGTGTGTATAATGTATAGTGTGTGTAATGTATAGTGTGTAATATATAGTGTGTGTAAGGTATAGTGTGTGTAATATATAGTGTGTGTAATGTATAGTGTGTATAATGTATAGTGTGTAATATATAGTGTGTGTAATGTATAGTATGTAATGTATAGTGTGTGTAATGTATAGTGTGTATAATGTATAGTATGTGTAATGTTTAGTGTGTGTAATGTATAGTGTGTATAATGTATAGTGTGTGTAATATATAGTGTGTGTAATGTATAGTGTGTATAATGTATAGTGTGTGTAATGTATAGTGTGTGTAATGTATAGTGTGTATAATGTATAGTATGTGTAATATATAGTGTGTGTAATGTATAGTGTGTGTAATGTATAGTGTGTGTAAAATATAGTGTGTGTAATGTATAGTATGTAATGTATAGTGTGTGTAATGTATAGTGTGTATAATGTATAGTATGTGTAATGTATAGTGTGTGTAATGTATAGTGTGTGTAATGTATAGTGTGTGTAATGTATAGTGTGTATAATGTATAGTATGTGTAATGTATAGTGTGTGTAATGTATAGTGTGTGTAATGTATAATGTATATTGTGTATAATGTATAGTGTGTGTAATGTATAGTGTGTGTAATGTATAGTGTGTGTAATGTATAGTGTGTGTAATGTATAGTGTGTAATGTATAGTGTGTATAATGTATAGTGTGTGTAATGTATAGTGTGTGTAATGTATAGTGTGTAATGTATGGTGTGTGTAATGTATAGTGTGTGTAATGTATAGTGTGTAATGTATAGTGTGTATAATGTATAGTGTGTGTAATGTATAGTGTGTGTAATGTATAGTGTGTGTAATGTATAGTGTGTGTAATGTATAGTGTGTGTAATGTATAGTGTGTGTAATGTATAGTGTGTGTAATGTATAGTGTGTAATGTATAGTGTGTATAATGTATAGTGTGTGTAATGTATAGTGTGTGTAATGTATAGTGTGTAATGTATAGTGTGTGTAATGTATAGTGTGTGTAATGTATAGTGTATAGTGTGTGTAATATATAGTGTGTGTAATGTATAATGTATATTGTGTATAATGTATAGTGTGTGTAATGTATAGTGTGTGTAATGTATAGTGTGTGTAATGTATAGTGTGTGTAATGTATAGTGTGTAATATATAGTGTGTGTAATGTATAGTGTGTGTAATGTATAGTATGTAATGTATAGTGTGTAATGTATAGTGTGTGTAATATATAGTGTGTGTAATGTATAGTGTGTGTAATGTATAGTGTGTGTGATGTATAGTGTGTAATGTATAGTGTGTGTAATGTATAGTGTGTGTAATGTATAGTGTGTGTAAGGTATAGTGTGTGTAATGTATAGTGTATAGTGTGTGTAATATATAGTGTGTGTAATGTATAATGTATATTGTGTATAATGTATAGTGTGTGTAAGGTATAGTGTGTGTAATGTATAGTGTATAGTGTGTGTAATATATAGTGTGTGTAATGTATAATGTATATTGTGTATAATGTATAGTGTGTGTAAGGTATAGTGTGTGTAATGTATAGTGTATAGTGTGTGTAATATATAGTGTGTGTAATGTATAATGTATATTGTGTATAATGTATAGTGTGTGTAATGTATAGTGTGTGTAATGTATAGTGTGTGTAATGTATAGTATGTAATGTATAGTATGTAATGTATAGTGTGTGTAATATATAGTGTGTGTAATGTATAGTGTGTGTAATGTATAGTGTGTAATATATAGTGTGTGTAATGTATAGTGTGTGTAATG
Source organism: Coregonus clupeaformis (assembly GCF_020615455.1). NCBI lineage: Eukaryota > Metazoa > Chordata > Actinopteri > Salmoniformes > Salmonidae > Coregonus > Coregonus clupeaformis. Next base: position 115,054 of record NW_025533965.1, read on the forward strand.
TATAGTGTGTAATGTATAGTGTGTGTAATATATAGTGTGTGTAATGTATAGTGTGTGTAATGTATAGTGTGTAATATATAGTGTGTGTAATGTACAGTGTGTGTAATGTATAGTGTGTGTAATGTATAGTGTGTGTAATGTATAGTGTGTGTAATGTATAGTGTGTGTAATGTATAGTGTGTGTAATGTATAGTGTGTAATATATAGTGTGTGTAATGTATAGTGTGTATAATGTATAGTATGTGTAATGTATAGTGTGTGTAATGTATAGTGTGTATAATGTATAGTGTGTGTAATGTATAGTGTGTGTAATGTATAGTGTGTATAATGTATAGTATGTGTAATGTATAGTGTGTGTAATGTATAGTGTGTGTAATGTATAGTGTGTAATGTATAGTGTGTGTAATGTATAGTGTGTGTAATGTATAGTGTATAGTGTGTGTAATATATAGTGTGTGTAATGTATAATGTATATTGTGTATAATGTATAGTGTGTGTAATGTATAGTGTGTGTAATGTATAGTATGTAATGTATAGTGTGTAATATATAGTGTGTGTAATGTATAGTGTGTGTAATGTATAGTATGTAATGTATAGTGTGTAATGTATAGTGTGTAATATATAGTGTGTGTAATGTATAGTGTGTGTAATGTATAGTGTGTGTAAGGTATAGTGTGTGTAATGTATAGTGTGTGTAATGTATAGTGTGTATAATGTATAGTGTATAGTGTGTGTAATATATAGTGTGTGTAATGTATAATGTATATTGTGTATAATGTATAGTGTGTGTAATGTATAGTGTGTGTAATGTATAGTATGTAATGTATAGTGTGTAATATATAGTGTGTGTAATGTATAGTGTGTGTAATGTATAGTGTGTGTAATGTATAGTGTGTGTAATGTATAGTGTGTATAATGTATAGTGTGTAATGTATAGTGTGTGTAATGTATAGTGTGTATAATATATAGTATGTGTAATGTATAGTGTATAGTGTGTGTAATATATAGTGTGTGTAATGTATAATGTATATTGTGTATAATGTATAGTGTGTGTAATGTATAGTGTGTGTAATGTATAGTGTGTGTAATGTATAGTGTGTGTAATGTATAGTGTGTAATATATAGTGTGTGTAATGTATAGTGTGTGTAATGTATAGTGTGTGTAATGTATAGTGTGTGTAATGTATAGTGTGTGTAATGTATAGTGTGTGTAATGTATAGTGTGTGTAATATATAGTGTGTAATGTATAGTGTGTGTAATGTATAGTGTGTGTAATATATAGTGTGTGTAATGTATAGTGTGTGTAATGTATAGTGTGTGTAATGTATAGTGTGTATAATGTATAGTGTGTGTAATGTATAGTGTGTGTAATGTATAGTGTGTGTAATGTATAGTGTGTGTAATGTATAGTGTGTGTAATGTATAGTGTGTAATGTATAGTGTGTAATGTATAGTGTGTGTAATGTATAGTGTGTGTAATGTATAGTGTGTGTAATGTATAGTGTGTGTAATGTATAGTGTGTGTAATGTATAGTGTGTGTAATGTATAGTGTGTGTAATGTGTATTGTATAGTGTGTGTAATATATAGTGTGTGTAATGTATAATGTATATTGTGTATAATGTATAGTGTGTGTAAGGTATAGTGTGTGTAATGTATAGTGTATAGTGTGTGTAATATATAGTGTGTGTAATGTATAATGTATATTGTGTATAATGTATAGTGTGTGTAATGTATAGTGTATAGTGTGTGTAATATATAGTGTGTGTAATGTATAATGTATATTGTGTATAATGTATAGTGTGTGTAAGGTATAGTGTGTGTAATGTATAGTGTATAGTGTGTGTAATATATAGTGTGTGTAATGTATAATGTATATTGTGTATAATGTATAGTGTGTGTCATATATAGTGTGTGTAATATATAGTGTGTGTAATGTATAGTGTGTGTAATGTATAGTGTGTAATATATAGTGTGTGTAATGTATAGTGTGTGTAATGTATAGTGTGTAATGTATAGTGTGTGTAATATATAGTGTGTGTAATGTATAGTGTGTGTAATGTATAGTGTGTAATATATAGTGTGTGTAATGTACAGTGTGTGTAATGTATAGTGTGTGTAATGTATAGTGTGTGTAATGTATAGTGTGTGTAATGTATAGTGTGTGTAATGTATAGTGTGTGTAATGTATAGTGTGTAATATATAGTGTGTGTAATGTATAGTGTGTATAATGTATAGTATGTGTAATGTATAGTGTGTGTAATGTATAGTGTGTATAATGTATAGTGTGTGTAATGTATAGTGTGTGTAATGTATAGTGTGTATAATGTATAGTATGTGTAATGTATAGTGTGTGTAATGTATAGTGTGTGTAATGTATAGTGTGTGTAATGTATAGTGTGTAATGTATAGTGTGTGTAATGTATAGTGTGTGTAATGTATAGTGTATAGTGTGTGTAATATATAGTGTGTGTAATGTATAATGTATATTGTGTATAATGTATAGTGTGTGTAATGTATAGTGTGTGTAATGTATAGTGTGTGTAATGTATAGTGTGTGTAATGTATAGTATGTAATGTATAGTGTGTAATATATAGTGTGTGTAATGTATAGTGTGTGTAATGTATAGTATGTAATGTATAGTGTGTAATGTATAGTGTGTAATATATAGTGTGTGTAATGTATAGTGTGTGTAATGTATAGTGTGTGTAAGGTATAGTGTGTGTAATGTATAGTGTATAGTGTGTGTAATATATAGTGTGTGTAATGTATAATGTATATTGTGTATAATGTATAGTGTGTGTAATGTATAGTGTGTGTAATGTATAGTATGTAATGTATAGTGTGTAATATATAGTGTGTGTAATGTATAGTGTGTGTAATGTATAGTGTGTGTAATGTATAGTGTGTGTAATGTATAGTGTGTATAATGTATAATGTGTAATGTATAGTGTGTGTAATGTATAGTGTGTATAATATATAGTATGTGTAATGTATAGTGTATAGTGTGTGTAATGTATAGTGTGTGTAATGTATAATGTTATTGTGTATAATGTATAGTGTGTGTAATGTATAGTGTGTAATGTATAGTGTGTGTAATGTATAGTGTGTGTAATGTATAGTATGTAATGTATAGTGTGTAATATATAGTGTGTGTAATGTATAGTGTGTGTAATGTATAGTGTGTAATGTATAGTGTGTATAATATATAGTATGTGTAATGTATAGTGTATAGTGTGTGTAATATATAGTGTGTGTAATGTATAATGTATATTGTGTATAATGTATAGTGTGTGTAATGTATAGTGTGTGTAATGTATAGTGTGTGTAATGTATAGTGTGTGTAATGTATAGTGTGTAATGTATAGTGTGTGTAATATATAGTGTGTGTAATGTATAGTGTGTGTAATGTATAGTATGTAATGTATAGTGTGTAATGTATAGTGTGTGTAATATATAGTGTGTGTAATGTATAGTGTGTGTAATGTATAGTGTGTGTAATGTATAGTGTGTGTAATGTATAGTGTGTGTAATGTATAGTGTGTGTAATGTATAGTGTGTGTAATGTATAGTGTGTGTAATGTATAGTGTGTAATATATAGTGTGTGTAATGTATAGTGTGTATAATGTATAGTATGTGTAATGTATAGTGTGTGTAATGTATAGTGTGTATAATGTATAGTGTGTGTAATGTATAGTGTGTGTAATGTATAGTGTGTATAATGTATAGTATGTGTAATGTATAGTGTGTGTAATGTATAGTGTGTGTAATGTATAGTGTGTGTAATGTATAGTGTGTAATGTATAGTGTGTGTAATGTATAGTGTGTGTAATGTATAGTGTATAGTGTGTGTAATATATAGTGTGTGTAATGTATAGTGTGTGTAATGTATAGTGTGTGTAATGTATAGTGTGTGTAATGTATAGTATGTTTAATGTATAGTGTGTATAATGTATAGTGTGTGTAATGTATAGTGTGTAATGTATAGTGTGTGTAATGTATAGTATGTATAGTGTGTGTAATGTATAGTGTGTGTAATGTATAGTGTGTAATGTATAATGTATAGTGTGTGTAATGTATAGTGTGTGTAATGTATAGTGTGTAATGTATAGTGTGTAATGTATAGTGAATGTATAGTGTGTGTATATAGGTGTAATGTGTGTAATGTATAGTGTGTGTAATGTATAGTGTGTAATGTATAGTGTGTATAATGTATAGTGTGTGTAATGTATAGTGTGTAATGTATAGTGTGTATAATGTATATTGTGTATAATGTATAGTGTGTGTAATGTATAGTGTGTGTAATGTATAGTGTGTGTAATGTATAGCGTGTATAATGTATATTGTGTATAATGTATAGTGTGTGTAATGTATAGTGTGTGTAATGTATAGTGTGTGTAATGTATAGTATGTAATGTATAGTGTGTGTAATGTATAGTGTGTAATGTATAGTGTGTGTAATGTATAGTGTGTAATATATAGTGTGTGTAATGTATAGTGTGTGTAATGTATAGTGTGTAATATATAGTGTGTGTAATGTATAGTGTGTGTAATGTATAGTGTGTGTAATGTATAGTGTGTCTAATATATAGTGTGTGTAATGTATAGTGTGTGTAATATATAGTGTGTGTAATGTACAGTGTGTGTAATGTATATAGTGTGTAATGTATAGTATGTAATGTATAGTGTGTGTAATGTACAGTGTGTGTAATGTACAGTGTGTGTAATGTGTATAGTGTGTGTAATGTATATAGTGTGTAATGTATAGTATGTAATGTATAGTGTGTAATGTATAGTGTGTGTAATGTATATAGTGTGTGTAATGTACAGTGTGTGTAATGTACAGTGTGTGTAATGTGTATAGTGTGTGTAATGTACAGTGTGTGTAATGTACAGTGTGTGTAATGTATAGTGTGTGTAATGTGTATAGTGTGTGTAATGTAT